>NC_135168.1:579065-871565 GCF_041146795.1 Maylandia zebra
TGAGCTGTGACATTAAGCTCTTGGCTCTAAATTCATTTTACAGTTCATAAATCCCCTGTAGTTATGTGCCATTTGTTGGAAAGAACATTTGTTTAATTTCAGATTGTTGCTTGAATGTTTTGTATTTTTATTATGTGCATCCTTTTATAGTGAACATTGCAGTTTTTATGCTTGTAGTTTATTTTCCCGACTTAATCAGCTCAATGACTTAAGCCTGCTCAGTAATTTGTGTTTAAACAGAAGAAAACAAACATTCAAAGGGACAGAGTGACTGACTACAAAGCCATGGGAGGATGTCAGTAGGCAGCCGCTGTTTATTGAAAGTCATGTGGGCATAAGTAATAGAGCCAGCAGTAGTGACTGCAGACAGCACCAGTGTCTGCATACGGGTGTGTATTCTGTATGCAGGGCAACTACGAATGGAAATGTGTGGACAGGTGAAAAGGTGTCTTGAGAAGAAAGGAGTATTTTGAGCAGCTAATGAATGTAGAAAATCAAGGAAGGGAAGAAGAATGGAGGACACTTAGGCTACGTTCACACTGCAGGGGAAAGCGCATCAAGTCTGACTTTTTTGACCCTCTGCGACCCATATCCCATCATGGTGTGACGGTGTGAATGGCACAAATGTGATATTTTCAAATCTGATCTGGGTCACTTTCGTATGTGGTACTGAATCCGACACATATCTGATGTTTCAGAAAGCGACTGCTGTTTGATGGTCATGTCGCATTAAATCCGTCTTTTACGTCACTGACACAAGACAGACGCCGATTATCAGCGCCGGAGAAGACATCGCGAACGCTTCCTGTCCATCCTGTGAAACTGTTGGGAAGACAACGTTGGAGAAACGTGAACATTTTATTTGTACTGTATAATCTGCAGATTCTGACAGAAATCTGCAGCTATCCTTTGAAGCACCGCTCCTCTAGAACAGCAATAAGGATCATTATTAGGCCAAATGTAAAGAACAAAATAACTTAAAGCAAAATTGGGAAACGTAAAGTCCGAAAAGTCCGAAACAAGTCTTTATATTAAGGTCAAACAACACTGTTGCTCTGGGTCTAAACAGAGCGCGTCGTGTGTGACGTCTTCTTTTGCGCACGCGGGCGCTTTGAGCGTTCACACTGGAGCGCGTTTGCTGTCGCATTTTATTTGTAATGTGAACAAGCAGACAAAAAAATCGGAGTTGAGCATTAAGACCTGCAGTGTGAACGAAGCCTTAGTGAATCAGGATGCCTAGAGGATTAGAAGAAGGATGAGAAAGCTGCTGTGAGGATGGTAATGAGCAAAATGAAATTTAGTCAACCATAAATGTGGAGGTCTGAAGATATCTAGGAGAGAGAAGGCGGTGGACTTTTTGACCAGACAGTTTAACACAGTTTTGGATCATGAGAGGATGCCTTAGGAATGATGAAGATGTGTCAAGTTCAGGGCAAAACCTGGACCCAAATGCAGGACTTTCCAAAAAGAGACAGCGAGTTTATTTACAGTGAAAAACAGTAAACAACAAAGTGATAATCTACGCAGTGTGGCGTCTGTGGAGATAACCATAACCATAACCATAAGAAATATTCACAATGGGTTGAAAAAATGAAGTAAATTTGTGTCGCATGCCCCAGTAGGATGGTTTGTGAGGCAGGATGGATTCCCAGAACACCGGCACTCGTAAACACATATACACATAAACGGGGAAACAGCGGACCAGCAGAGGAGCCAAGACAACACACATAACAACAAAACGGATAAACAGACACACGGGCAGGTCGAACAGCGAGTCTGCCAGCCCGTGACGAGATGAGTCCAGATACCAGCTTTTTGATAACAAAGGGAATATGCATTGTGTGTGCCCTGCTTACGTTCTTGTTTGCTAAGGCAGGCTGGCAGAGGGGGTCAGGCAAAGAGTTTCCATGGATAAGGATATTTGCAGACGACACTATGATCTAAAGTGAAAGTAGATATAGAAGATATTATGTGTGTGAATGAGAGGGAGGTGGGGTAGAAAGTTGAACATCCACAGAGTTGATGGAATAAAGTTTAAACTCCTGAGGTCAACCACACAAACATTCAGTGCATAAGAGAGACGAGGACGCAGGCAGAGTGGGTGGACACGAGCGTCAGGAGTGATTTGTGACAGAAGCATAGCAGCAAGAGTGAAAGGGAAGTTTTAAAGGTGGTACTGAGACCTGCTATGATGTATGGTTTGGAAAAACTGGCACTAAACTAAGGACAGGAGAAGGAGCTGGAGGAGGCAGTGCTGAAGGTGCAAAGATTTTCAGTGAGAGTCCGGCAGGGTGGACGGGATTAGAAATGAATAAATCAGAGGGACAGTTCAGCTTTATTGTTAGCAAGGCTGAGATGGAACATGTGCAGAGGATTGGAGCTATTTTGGTCGTGTTGAAAAACACCAAAATCCCAGCTGAAATGTACCATTGGAAAGTATCCCACACAGACCTGCAAAACTAGTAAAACACACATTTATCAAAGTACCTGGTTTCACACTGGTGACTTAATCTTTTGTAAATAACAACATGTCACAACAAGAAACATCTTGTAATGTTGATTAGGTGAGTTTGATAAAGGAACAAATGTCCAGCCATGAGATTACACCACAGACAGTTGAAAAGTGCACAAATTACCAAGAAGCAGCTGTTCCTGTCACACATTTCCAGTTTGTCTCATCACGGTTCCAACTGAAGCCGAAATACTGTCAGCGTGTTCTGACATAAATCAATCAAAACAGCGCTGCTACAGCAAACATGTGGATGTGTTTGTTCCACACGATTTCCACATCTGCGACTGGCTCAGGGCATGACAAGGCCTCTAACCACATCATCTTTCAAAAGGGCCTTTGGCAAAATAAGGCTCCCTAGATTTGCCCGTAGATTTCTAGTCTATCTGGTGGAAAAGGATCAGGCTGGAATACCTGTGCCTACACCAGTGGACCGATTTCCCTACCTCTCCCTCTTTCCTTTCTTCGGGTGATAGATCTGTGGAGCTCACTCATTCCTTATAACCCAAAGAATGGCAGCATCCATCACGTTCGTTCTGTGCCTCCTTTCCTTCCCACCTTTCTTCCTCTCTGCACCCATCCAATCACAGCACCATAAACTGTCTGTCAAGCTGACAGGCCCATCCACTATATCACAGAAAAGCAACCACGCAGGCCTATTATACCTGTTCTGTACCCCTCGATCTATCAGTCTTCACGCAGAACATGTATCTGCAGCTAATTATTTCTTTTATAGTTGTGATTTATTATTCACAACATTAGAAACATCAGAATTATTTTAAACTCTTCAAAATTACAGCTGATATGACAACTTTCTAAATACATTTTTCAAGAAAAATCCATGCATGTTAATGGCATTCACAGCCATGCACAGACTTTTTTTTTTCAAGCCAAAAAAGTGCGATGCAACAGTAAATTGCATGGCTGGACTACTGGTTGTGCAAAATAATTAATGGAAAACGTTTTAAATCAGAGTCTTGCATCAGCTCAGCTGTGATATTGATCTGGTTAGTTGAGCAGCAGAGGAGGTTGTTAGTGAAACTGTCAGGTGCACTTGAGGGACAACAATGAGACCACCTGTAAAACCTTCCTAGGTTTTATTTTTCAATAGTTTTAACTTTAGACCCACTGCCCACGCTGATGCAGTGGGTCCTCCTGGTGCATGATAATGTTTGGAGAGTATGCATGGAGATCCTTGAAGATGATAGATTTGGTACCACTGACTGGTACTGCATGTGCTCCTGATCTAAATCTGATAAAACACCTCTGGGACAGTTCATCCGACACCACTAGTTTACACTTCTGATTGTCCAAGATGTTACTGATGACCTTAGTCAGAATCCTGCCTAGACGCAGTGATGCCGTGGCGCCGTGGATCTTCGATTGGTCTGAGATAGCCCGCCTGTGAAGGAGGCTATTTGTGACTGGGCTAGGGGACGGCCCGACGGCGGTCGCCCCTCTCCAATCGCACACTCATGCTTGTGGAGAACCTGGTGCTAAATAACTTGTAAATGACCTAATTCTCGGTCAATCTACTGAAAGTCAGCCATCGATCCAAGCTGGAGGGGTGGCTGTAGCTCAGGAGGTAGAGCAGGTCCTCTACTGATCGAAAGGTTTGATCCCTGGCTCCCCCCGTCTGCATGGCAAATGTCCTTGGGCAAGATATTAACCCTAAGTTGTACTGCATCCATCGGAGTGTGAGTGACAGTTAGAAAGCACTTCAGAGCATAGAAACAGTGCTTGAGTGAATGTAGCGTGTTGTATAGAGCGCTGTGAGTACTCTGGGAGAGTACTCACAGTACTCAGTCCATTTACCATTTATCGTCACTGTCAGATCTAATTTGTTCCCAGAACTCAAAAAAACTTGTTGCCTCAAAAAAGACTAAGTGAAGCTCACTTAAGATGACTGTTAGGACAACTTATACAATGCAAGTCTGCAGTATTAAGAATAACTTGATATTTCTGACCGTACAATACTAATTGTTTACCTACTGACAAACATTTCAAGTTCAACTAAATTAAAAACACATTTGTGGTAACCTGAATATGACTAAAAATAATTAACAACACTTTTTGTAATGATGTTAAAATCAGCCCAACTTTTATTTTCAAACACAACAAAGTATAACAGCCAACATACTGGACACTGTTCTGCTGAACAACAAACAATTATATTTCCATCACTGTTATAATCTTACAATGAAACAAAGTCTCAGATGTAATTATTCTGAAAATAAGTTTAGGCCTACCACAAGTTCCTTTTGTACTTACTTATATAATCAAAATAAAATATTTGTTGTTCTGTCACAAGTGCAGTCTCTGATTGTCACGGACCCGGTTGCGGGGACTTGGGGTCTGTGAGCAGTGTGGACCTGTAGCATTACTATTGCTGTTATTGTTATTATTATTATTATTATTATTATTATTGTATTGGATGTATGTTTGCTGCACTGTGCTCTTGTGTTCCATCCTGGTGGGTGTACGTGTGGGTGTCTGCGGGTGTGGCTGAAGGACAGCCACCTGCAGGCCTGATGGGCGTGGCCCTGCCGGCTGCCGGTCACGCCTAGGTTCTCACACACCTGCTTCTGATCGGGGGAGCTACTTAACAGTGCGATGGAGCTTCCTCCGGCGCAGGATCGTTGAGTTAGACTCCATGTCAGTGTTTAAAGTACTGGTCAGTGTATGCCTGCTGGAGTTGGTGCCATAACGGCGGTGTCTGTTGTTTTTTCCTCAGGAGAGCGGACTGCAGGACGCACAGGGTGTGCGTAGGCACAGGAGCAGAGAGCACGGAATACCAGCACTTGGGAGAAGGCACAACACAGGAGTTGAGGGAGCACTCTGGAGACCTATTGCGTGGTGTACATTTACCCCCACTGTAAATAAATGCACTGTTCATTGCACTAAGTCCAGCGTTTGGGTCCTTTCTCCAACATTCCCCACGGTCTGCCAGCCAGACCGTGACACTGATTTAAACAACACATTTGTTTTTCATTCCAACACAGGAGCTGGAATGTTGTAGTGTTTTAAGGATGCTTGTTTCCAGTCCAGGCATTACTGCTGAATGACTGTCATGGATCGAGGTGATCCAAATGTAGGTGCAGACAAAGTCTTTAACCTCCCTTAAGTACAGTGGCAGTGGATGTGGGTTGGAGATGCAATGAGCTTGAACCTGCAGGCGACCATCTTCACTGACCACACCATCTGTGACGGAGACTTATCTCTCCTGGTGTCCTGCGAGCAAACAATCATATTTTTTGGACATGAACTTAATTGCTTTCTTAAAATTTTTTTTCTGCATTTGGTATAAAAGCAGACTCCTCCAATTAAAGTTAATCTCAGGCTCCCTCCCCACCAGAGAGGTGACATTCAATGTCCCACTGTCAGTCATGAAAGCATCATTTTAAAAAGGGCTATGCAAACATGGCCAATGACTTTCATTCCAATGATGTGCAAAAAACAAATGTTGCTGTTAGAAAACTTGCAGACTTCACTATATACAGTGTAGTCCCTCTAAACTAAGTTTGGGGATGTGATCTTTCAAGAAATGCAGACAAACTGTTGTTGTTTGTTTACTTACACAGCATGTCTTGTAGAATTAACTGGAGTCACCAGTAACAGCATAGTGCAGTCATATCTCAAGTCTAATAACAGAAGACAGGAAAAGATCAGTACAGAAGCAACTTCCCCAAACCAAAGCACAAATAAAACAATAAGTAAAACAGGCTGATCTAAAGTATGATTAAAGCTCAGCCTGATTAATATAAATGTCACTGACAGTTGCTAAAATATTGGAAAACCAAAATACTTACTGATGTCCTTCTGTCCAGCAGCAGGAGTGCTGGTCCCGAGCCTCAAAGACAGTAAGAAGCGAGCAAATCTAGACTTTCTTGTTAAAGAAAGTCTAGATTTGACATTAATAGATGCCACAGATGTTCAAAAGCTGCCACAAAGCATTAAAAAAAATGGACGTCTCTGAAAACGTCGGAGCATTTTTGCAAATATGTCTTGATAAATCGAGCAGATATTTGAACTTTACACAGCTACATTCTCGCCTGAAAATATCTTGAAAGTTTATTTTGTGACCCAGAAAAAGTAATATTTAAAAGTTTGTTAGCTCCTCCGCCATTGCTGCGTTTGAGTTTTGGACGAATTGCATTCTGGGATATTTAGCTGTACCAAGTCCACATAAGTCACCACCGATTCATGCTCGATAAAACGGGTGGAGCAAAAGCACATCCTGGAATCCTTCATGTGTACTTTGAATTGGACTGAACTGTACGGCAGATGCTTTAAAAATGTTTTTAAATTTTTTAAACTTGGCCCTGTCCTACTGTACCTCTAGATTAAAGTTCCTTTGTGTCCATCCTAGAGTCTTACTCTCTGAACTTCCTGTTAATTTTGAGGAGCAGTTGATTTTCAAAGTTAGTAGAGTTCATCCTCGCTCGCTTTGCAGTGAACAGCAGTCCAGTACAGCTACAGAGACGCTCGCAGACAGCTGAGCAGGCCAGTGTTAAGTTTGAGAGATGTGTGGAAATAAATTCAGCAGATCCATCTCGTCCGAGACACAGGCAAGGTACCCATCCAGCTCCCCTATAGCTCGTGGCCTTTTGGACTTCATTGAAAAGAAGACGGCTTCTTCATCTGATGAATGTTGCTTGACTTGCTCCACCCCAGCCTCTGCCATCTGGTCAAGCTGCTGTCTCACATCGATCAGACCTGTTGAATGACAAATTAAAAACACATTAAATATTTCTGACATTTCATTTTGGATAAATGAGGCAACAAGAGTTTATTATAGTGCATGAATTACAAAAACTACAGTTTGTGTAGAAAGGTGCATGTTATTGTACTTTATTTAATTACTAGTTAATTTAGTTAATTAATTATTGAAATTCATCAGAAACAACTGATTACGGCATGATATTAAATTATGAAATCAGACCTGATGATATCAGGCCTCTCAGTCCAGGTGGTCTTGAACTTCGGAAGGGCTGCAGCAGCAATCAGTTCAGGGTCTTCCATCATCCCACCAAAGCGCTTTTGGACACCATCCTGAATGGCTCTGATGAGTGGTAGGGGGGGTCCAGTCTGCTGAGTTTAGCTGGAAGATCACAGGAAGGAGCCACCTCATGTGCCTACTGGTCTCAGACTGAAGGAGGTTTGAAGCCTTCACCACAGGCTTCATCACAGTGCAGTACTCAGTCAGGAAGGCAATTTCAGCTGGACTCAGCCTGTATGACATAAAGCAAAACGATTTTTAGTAAATTACCTTCAGGCATAGATGTGGAATATAGAGCCAAGGATGGACATGCATTTTAGAAATTCAAAAAAAGGTTTGAAAAACAAATAAGTGAGCTAGCTCCAGCCTGTGTCATTTATGTCATACTTTAGAAATAAGAAATAAATCTCACATTTTCACTTCACAGACATTCCTGATAGCATCCTCCCCCTTCTCTTGTATGATCCGTATGATTCTCTCTGTGTATGTTGAGTTCCACTGAGTTTGATTTGGCCGGATGAGCTGGAACTTCACTTTCCACAATTTCTGCTGCCATGTAGGACTGAACTGACTTATTCCAGATTGGTTGGCATTTCCCAAAGGCTTCTCGTGATGTTCTTATGCATCATTCATCTCTTTTGCCTTGGAAGCCTTGTACACAATAACCCTGAGTGATTGATACACTGATAGGACTGTTTCCAGTGTTACTGTCTGTGTTACCAAATTAGGCAGCAAAATATTCAGAATGTCAGGATGTATCTGATCTTAGCTCAGTGTTTTGTTTCACATTATTTCAGCTTCATTCATTCATTTATGGCATTTCAACTCTTGTAAATGAAAATATTCTGACTGTTTGAGAATAAACATTAAAGTAAATGGAACAAAATGGTTCTAATCATGAAGCCCTTTGAAGAAAACACCTCTGTTTGATATTTCAAAAACACATTTTCCTAACCGTGAACCTGATCCAAGGACAAGGTGACATGTAGCACTCCAACATACCACGGCCACCTTCAAAGAGCTTTTTGGTTACATTATTTCCAATTCAAAAATGATCTTGTACAGTTCAAGACTCAAACTTCTCAGGCCCCCAGCTGTGCCTTTACGCCTTTCTACAACATAAATTCAATCCCTGCTATTCTTCATGGTGGAGCAAGCTGAGTCACATCCTGTGGGTTTGTCATTTGAGCTTTGCCTCGCTTCTTTTGTGACTGACTTTGCCGAGAGGAGTCAGAAAGGAGTGTGAAGAAGCAGTGGGAAGGCATGCAACAAAGCACCATCGGAGCAGAGGAGAGAGCTTTTGTCCCACTCTTTATGGCTTTTTGTGGTTAACATTTTACCTCAGGGATGAGTTTATAAGGTGAGATAGTAGAAGAATTATTTGGAACATACACACCAATAACTACACAATTACCCCCATGAAATTATATCACTATATTCAGACAACACATGAAGTGTTGAAAGTGTTGCTGTCATCAAATTACGTTTTCATATTCTAAGTTGAGACATGTTGTACCGTTGCTCTGTGTCTCTGTGTTCAGCAGCACTTGGTTATTTCATTTAATGCTTGGACAAGTTTTAAAGTTTTTTTTTTTATGTTTAATGTAGAATTTTGGTAATTTGATTATTTCCTCTTTTGCGACTTTTTTACTTTACTATACACTCAAAACATTATATGAATGCAAAAAAAGAGGCTCTACAACGAGCTCTGAAAATGTGTGAGCTTCAAAACCTTCCTATGTTTGTCCTGCTTGCTTTGATTGGACCTTTTTCTGGGGTGTGGAGCATCAACAATAGAGACACTGTTTTCAAGTACTTGCTTCTCATTGGGTGAACACATATATATTTAGTTGATTTTAATTTTCTTAAATTCAACCAACCAAGAAAGAATCATTTAACAAACACAATATACATTTATAATTACCAAACATTATTATAGCTAAGTAATCAAACAAACTTGTGAATAACTGGTAACACGTCAGTGACAGGCACATCTCCAGTCTGCACAAGCAGACAGTGATTACATCAAAGCTCAACTTCTTAGCTTAAAAAGAACAACTTGTTAAAAATAGGGGACCCTTATTGTGTAAAGCAGTAATCTCTTAATGGTTTGAATATGAGCGGCTGAAATCAGTGTAGAATAATATATAATGATTAAAATGGGCTCATGGTGTTTGACCAAACTTAACCAGCAGCAGCCTCACATGACAGCAACCTGTCATTTCAAACTCTTTAAACTCAGCCACAGAAGAAGAAACTACAGAATCCAGACATGCACATATCCGTCTGCTGGCTTGTTTTTGTAGCTCTTTGTGTGTGTGTCTGTGCATTTACGTGTGCGTATGTGTGTATTTTGGGATTGTGTAAAATGACTGAAGTTGAGGGGTCAGTGAGTTTGTGTAAATGTGTGCTGGAGAGAATAAACTGAATGGATGAATACTCGGCTCCAACAGAGCCGCAGCCTTGTTGCAGCAGACAGTAACTCTGTAGTTGGATCTGATTCCTTAAGGAAACAGGTTTTTTCTGTCTTTTTATGGATCTGCCAGGTGTACCTCCGCTCTGTATCTGTGTGTTCACCAGGGTAGAAAACCAATGTATGATAAGGCTGAGAAACAAATGAGCATTTTGGAGCCGTGCTGAGCACCAGGCAGGGAGGCAGACCCCAATGGTAGCAGCTCCTGAGCACCAATTTTCTAACTTCTTCCAGATATGCTACTTGGGTACTTTGCCTGCTGCCACCTTACTGTGCTCCCAACCTTGGAGTAAAAGAAGAAACAAAAGTGCCACTTCCACCCCTGCTATGAGCCCCAGCATATTCACCAGTGGTTATTCATCTAAAGTGGATGCAGGTTTGTTTTACAAGTACAGGGCGCATATTTAGCAAAGGAAAAAGTTGTCTTACTGCGAGTGCACAAAGGTGAAAGCACTTGGATTAATGCTCCACTCCTCTACTGCCCTGTATTTCCATATTAATTCAGAGTGTGGTATTAGAATTGTGGAGAGTTTAGTCATCAGGAAAAGACGAGTTATATACCGGCTTTACTGCTCAACGACGGAGGAGGAGGAGGGGAAGGAGGAAGAGGAGGAGAACAGGACAAAGTGATGAAAAGGCAAGTGCTGGTTAAGGGGTGCAGATCATCTTTGAATAGAGAATCACAAAGAAGCCGGCAGGCACAAGGCGTTCTGATGATGAGCAGGCGGAAATCATGCGAGCGGCACACAGCTGTACTCATTCAGAAGAAGCCAAAAACACTTAGTACTCGAGCGAACAGAGTTTTGGAAGTTTGACTTTTACTGAGCGGGAGAGTAGTCGAAGATTTAAGGTGAATTCTACAGGACAACAGTAACAGTACCTCTGAGACCCAGAACTTGTATCTAACTTGTATCCTGCTATGAGGCCTGACAGGAGCTTCCACGTTGTGCTGAGGCATGTTATTGGCCGGTAGATGGATGGGACCGGTCCCATCCTCGGTGATCAAGGTGGTCCGGCCTTCAGTTAGCCATTCTGGGTGTGTCTCATCCATAAACAGCATTACATCTTTTTGTAGCTTTCACATTTTCATAGACTTTCAAAGGGTACGTCATATAGTCTTGTTGGTCAGCCATAGAGGGTCAGGATTTCCACCTTAGACCTGATCTTTTCTTTCAGATCAGCTGCTCTGGTATTCAATGTACCAGGTATTCTTAGGGCTTAGTACCCATTCGCAGAGTGTAGGGATGATGACACCACCCTCCTGACCTGACCTCTTTTTTGTTGTACCTTGTCAATCCCTAGTTGCGATAGTAGTTACTTCTTGCAGATATTGGAGCTACTAGTTGTTCAGATGTTTGTGTAGATGTTAACAAAGGCTGATGAAGCCACACATCCATCCCCCGACACACATCTCTCTGCACATGGATGTCAGTTCAACACTAGTTTAGGAGATGCTATTTCTCTGCAAACTCGGTGGTCATCTCCAGACAGCTGAAAACAACAACAGCAGCTGGTTATAAGCTAAGAGAATGCTGTTAGCCGATGTCACACGCAAGTGTCCTAAAAATCATCTTTCCTCTGATAAACAGTTGGATTCATCAGGATATCAGTTGATTCGTACAGATTAAAGACTTTATAGAAAAAGAAGATTGCTATCTGCAGTGCATAGTCATATGTAGGACACTGGATAGGAGTTGACTGAGACCGGAGCAAGTGAGAAAAACATCAGTGAGACACACAGCAGCAGGATATTAGGGGTTTTGTTAGTGGTAGAGCCAGAATTTCTTCTCTTTTGTTTTGCTTTGAAGCTTTTCTGTCCAGCATAGGTTAGGCCCTTGTTGTTAGTCTTCTGTTTAGAAGTGTTGACAGAAACCAGCACTCCAACCTCGACATGTCTATTGGCAAAGAACCTCCCCATGAATGACATATTGTCTTTATCCTATCTTGTAGTAAGGCTGAAAGTTGACTAAGTGAGGCCTTGTGTGCAAGCTTCACAAGCAACAGGTAAAGAAAACATGGACACGCAAAAATAGTGAGCAAACACACGGATACAGGATGATGCTGAAACTGCAAAAAGAGACCAGCAGTCCACTTGTGGACAAGAGGGAGCCCTGTGAGGCTGCTGAAGCTGCGCTCACCTATTTCTTCATCGTTAAGCTTTTCAAAATAAACCATAGAACAGACAGAGGTAGCAACTTACAAACTGAAATGTGTCTTGAATTAGCAACCAGTAAAGAATGTGAAGGGTTACTGCAGTCTGTCAATGAAGACGCCACCATATTTGTCAGTTATGTGGGGTTATATGCACTGCCATGAGACTAAAGTCATCTTTGTGGAGGACGGAAAGCAAACGGTGTTGGTCTGCAACCTGCCAGCTATTACCCCGATAGTACACTCGCCCCTCCCAACCTGAAAATGGTGCAATGTACGCGATGAACTGAAGACAGAAGAAATAAGATGCAATGCAACAAAATGAAAGCAGCACTGGAGTGGTGGATTGAATAATGAAAAGAAACTGCACGTGTCTTGGTGTGGAGGAAGGTGAGGCGCACAGAAAGTTGGACTACCTTCAGTTATGTAGGCTGCCTATAATGATCAGAAACACACATGGATGATTTCTCAATAAGAGGATAAGCATATGCAAGGTATTAAATGTCATTTTGAGTGAAAAGAGCCCCAATCGACTAGAGAAGAAATGACGAACAGGAGAGAAAGCCTTAGTGACTAACTGGAAGTAGCAGGGGTGCTTCTGCAATCAAACATACATGTGATTGTAAAATAAAATACAGGTGGTGAAGCTAACAGGAGACAAGAAGGATGAAAATGTCAGCAGTAACAGTCAGGTGTCATCGATGGGACACCTTATAAGCGTTTTTTCTTCTTGTGTTTTACTGGTTTTTCTTTTTCTATTACACAAGAATCATTGTGTACTGCATTTAGCGGGCTTTGGTTCAAACGACTTGGGGAGATATGTAAAAATCAATGGTAAACATATCATTCATCAGCTGTACAACTAGATTTAAGCATGGCTCCACTAAAAATCGCAAAACAAATGGAAATATGTTGAGGATTCTTCTTCAGCTCTCAGCGAAGGCAGTCGCACTTTTCTCCTCTCCTCCTCACCCTTATCTTCCCTGCTTAGCCTCTATGTCCTTGTCTTGTCTTGTGTGCATTACTTTCCCTGGAATAGCCTCCCACTGTCGTTCTCTAAAACCTAAAAGAGAATTATGGATTTGATCAACTGGTCTCTGAATGCTATTGACACCCTTTTCTCAACGAGAAATCTGGGCTCGGGAGAGCCCGAGTGCCCTGAAGGGACTTTCCCTGCCGAATACACGATGGACGGGTGGCAGAAATGGAGGATCGTGTGCCTGGCGGGACTGTCGATCGAGGACGCTGAAGATATCTATCTATTCGGAACCATGATAACAACAGCTGTTTCTTTCCTGCTTTCATTCTGGAATCTAAGATTTTTATTTTTATTTATTTATTTATGGGTTTTTTTAATTAATCCTGAGATAGCAGCAAGAGGCAAATAAAACTGGACTTTACCTTGTTGCATCCTTGAATTCTTCTGCGCAAATTAGAAGAAACACTGGGGCTGGGAAATAAAGGCGACCCAGGGAGGAAGCATTTCCACAGGCCAGCATGTGGAGGCTACAGCAGCACTCCCAGGATGGATGCTGGCCCAACAAGAGACTTGTATGGAGAGCTTGCAGTCCACACTCGTCAGAACCTACAGAGATAAAGTCTTGCAGACGTGGTAAGAGTGAAGCAAGCTCTTGTAACTGCACTGAGACCGGGTGCTGTCTCGGGCTAATTTAGATTTCAGTAAGTGGAAGTTTTCAGTTTCCTTTGTGTATGTTATGTAAACTCTTTACAGTGAGCTGTACATTGATGAATAGAGGTTGCTGCCCATATGGGTCCTCCTTTCTACCACACAACCGTTCACTGCCTGCATCATTCTTTCTAAATAAGAACACCATCAGTAAATCACCTACAGAACAGTTTTTCAGTTGCATCCTCACTCTTGCCCCACTTAGCAAATCAAAGACAATCATTTTAGTATTACATTAAGTCTAAATCCACAGAGCTGTCCCAGTCCTGATGCTGAACATCTATCAACCTAAATAAAACTCAAGTACTGAACTGGTGCTATTTTTTCTCTTTACTGCACTTTGCATAAAGTTACTTCATAATTAAAAGTATTAAAGTTATTATTTTAAAAAGCATCCAGACTATCCCACTCATGCTGTCCATAATCCAAATATCAAAGCATACATGTCTAAGAATAAATAACTCAGTAATCACATATTATACCTTTAGTTCTGTATCATATTTGATCACTGTTACACAGACGATCAGCTGGGAAAAGAAAGAAATACAGGAGAAACTTCCTCGTGTTTTCTCATCCCTCTGTCATGTCAGCTATGCTTGACCAATCCCTCTCATCATCAGCATCTTAAAAGACATCCTTTCCAACCTATTACAGCTTCCAAAACACTCTCCTGCCTCACTTTGCCTGTCATTGTTTCACCCCTCTCTTCTTGTTAAGGAGGCCTTCACCGGATGCTCATTAAAATTCCCTCAGCTGAATCGGACAGGGAGACAGCACACTTTCCTTCTTGGTGCTTTTTTCTCTCTGTGCCAGAAAAGAAGAAGCCTGAAGTTGGATGAATGTGTTTTTCTTCCATCTATTATTTCAATTTCAGTGCTTCTGGGAAGATTGTTATGTTGGAAAACCCCCATGCAAAATCCTTTACTGAGCTGGAAATGGTGAGATGGAAATAAGTGGAACAAAACCTGGAATATTTTGGTATGGAAACTGGAGCAGCCTGGGATCGAGCTTCCAGTTAGTGGCTTAACTACTCCAACCCGCTGAGCTACCACAAAATATTGAATAATTAAACAAAAAAAAAACAGATTTTTTAACATGTAGTTTTTTTTTTCATAAAGTTCTAGTTAACTACAAAAACCTTGACAGGACAACATCGCGTTATTTGATAATTATGAATCTGAGTAAAGGGGAAAAAAAGGGTCCAAACTCATTTTACAACTTTTTATAATAAAAGCTAAATGCATTCTGTCATTTCACTATAGTGCAAATGGGAGGTTTCTCCTAGTATGAAAAATGCATGAAAATAGAGAAAAAAGTTCCAAATTTCTGCTTGTTTGTGGTGATCAGCAGATCAAACAAGCAAAGATGAATAACTTCAGTCACACATTCAGACCTGTGAGACTCATTACAACACAACACTGTGAATGTTGCAAAAAATAACCTACATGCAAATCTGAACTGTAAATTGTGTCTTTTTTAAGGAACCAATTTTTTATTCAGTGTTTCCATAAAAGCCTTATTTTTATGGATTAACTACCACTGGGGAGAACACAGGTGAGGTGTAAGGCTTGGATAAGTTTGAAACCTTTTTGTCCTCCGCAATGGGAGATCAAAATAAAAACAGGGATCACGTTAGCCGGCTCGAGATTTTATAAATTCTGCACTCAGCGTTGCAGGGTCACTGAAATGCAGCCAGATGCTGCTCATTTTGCATTTTTGCTGCTTTATCCCGACACACTTACACATAAATCCTGCTCCCTGTCTTTCTGTGTACCTGGCCTGGACCACCACACTTTGGTCTTCTGAACGCCCCCCACCCCTTTCCTTCCTTTACATAATGAGGCGGGCTACATGGATGAAGTGAAGAATCTGGCATCGTGGTGCCAGGACAACCACCTCCAGCTGAACGTCGGCAAGACCAAGGAGCTGGTGGTGGACTTCAGAAGGGGTCAGCACAGAGACTACAAGCCCATGATCATCAATGGAGCTCCAGTGGAGAGGGTGCAGTCCTTCAAGTATCTTGGTGTCCACATCTCCTCAGACCTGACATGGGCTGCCCACATTCAGGTCCAGACCAAAAAGGCTAGGCAGCGCCTGTATCACCTACGACAACTGAGGAAGTTCAGGGTCTCTCCAAAGATCCTCAGGATTTTCTATACAGGTGCTGTGGAGAGCATCCTCACACAGAACATCACATCGTGGTTCGGGAACAGCTGTGTGAAGGACCAAAAAGCTCTCCAGAGAGTGATCCGTACAGCAGAACGCTGCTGCAGGATTGCTCTCCCCCCGCTTCAGGACACCTACACCAGGAGATGCCGGACTAGAGCAGATACTGAAGGACCCGTCCCATCCTGGCAACAAACTGTTCCAACTTCTGCAATCTGGTAGAAGGTTCCGCATCTTCCGGGCAAGGACAGAGAGACTCAAGAGGAGCTTCTATCCCCAAGCCATCCGTGCCCTAAACACACACACCCACCCTCTCACATCATCTATAATTGACTGAGACAGGACTCTTCCAGACACTAAACCAAGGAACAATGTACATTTCAATTCCTTTAATTTTAAATATGTTTATATTGTCTATCCTGTAAAATAGTCAGATGTCTATTCATATTAATGTACAGAATTCACCTGCTTGCTGCTACTACTGCACATTCACCCAGTGTATATATATATATATATATATAATGGATTCTCAGCAGGACTTGACTCCCACATACTGACAGGCAAGTTACTTGAAAATAGTAATTAGATCCAGGGGTTTCTCTGTGAATGTCACATTCCCGTGGCAGCGTGCAGAGTGTACAGTGGACGCTAATGTTTGTGTCACTTTTTACAGAATCAAACCCAAAGTAATGTGATTACTTCCACGCTTTAAACACTGCATGGTCGTACTCTCTGCTGCTCTCCATGGCTGTATCCCAATTCAGGGTCTGCAGCCTTAACGGTCCTCAAGGGCCGCGTACTCAAAGACCGCTGAGGCCAGCCAGAAGTGCGAGGCTTGTAGGTTTGTGAAATGGGTGGTCTAGCCTCCGTCGCGCTGCTCAGGTTGCCTAGCAACCATGATACTAACAGCTGGAAACTTTTCATACAGCTTTGTTTGACAGAAATGAAGGAGAACATATTTTGTACATTTGTTTCTACACGAGCTTTGTGTGATTTGATGAGTATCTGAGGCTGAGACCACAGGACAGTGAAACATGATTGTTGGGCTTCATTTCTGTGCTGAACAGTCATTTAAGATCAGCTCGTAAATAACAAATAGCTGATGTTGTTCATGAGACTAAAGTCAGTGTAAATATAATATGGCCAATATTATAGTTATTATATTAATCATTATTAGTTATTACAGCAGTGAATGACTCTGTTTCAAACACTGAGCTTCAGTAAAGATTCAAGCTGCATTTATTTATATTATTTATATTTCTTATCACCTTAAATCTTCACTCAAAGACGCTGTATATGAAAATGTGTTATATATAAGAGACAAATATTGTTCTTTTAATATGTTGGCATTACTAAATTTATCTCAGTGCTGACTTTAATTATCCATGAAATCATCACATTCTCTGTAGGATTAAGCTCAGCTATTGAACGGCGTATATTTTAAAATAAAGGCTTTAAAACCAAGTTAGTACAAACATCACTAATGTCACATAACTCTGCCGACATATGGCCAACAGGAATGTTTTAATGTTCTTCATTATTAAACATTCGCACATAAATAGGTGACATCATATTCAGTACTTACTTTTAAAAGTTTACTCTTCGGCCGTTTTTTCTCTGCATAATTATCCACGTGGATGTCGCACGCTTGTACGTCATTGTCATGAGACACTCTCACAAATAGTAACGGAGTAATGCAGCGTGCTTACGGGAAAGTAACAGTGTGGTGGGGCGTGGTCACGCCCGCCTAGTTAAAAACACGGGGTCGGGGTGTTGTGACATATATTGAATAAAATGGCTCAAACCTATGATCCCTGGACCCGCCGTGTCTCATTCACACCACAAACAGTAATCTAATTATGTTTTTATGCAATAGTAATCCCTTACTTTACTTGTTACTTGAAAAGAGTAATCGGATTACAGTAACACACTACTTTTAACACCTTACTGCCCATCTGTGCTGACAGGGCATTAATAACTGACATATGAAACCATCTTGTGTGCTGGATAGAAATGTGCCTCCTTCTGGCTCAGATTACATAATACTTCCTGTCACTGGTACAGATGATAAACAGCTGTTCACATCAGGGTCACCACAGCATCAAGGTCTCCTGCACTCACTCAAAAAACATGCTATGACTGAACTCAGAAAAGTGTGAAATTATGGTTTTCAACCCTAAAGAAAAGATTTCTCTATCGAGAAAGCGTGATGTTTAAATCCTGAAATCAGACCAGAAATCTCCAATGACCTAAATTTCGACAAGACAATTACAAAATCAGTCTATTGTCTCAAAAACACAGCAAAATCTGAAGGACGTCTGCCTGAAGCAGATACACGCTATATTTCTAAGCGTTTTCGCTCGCCTGCCATCACACACAGATGAATTTGAGTAACATCCCAAATTCAAATTTTATTTGTCACGTACACAGTCATACACAGTACGATATGCAGTGAAATGCTTGGACAACTGCTCGTGACCTAAAGAAAACAAAAAAGGAAAAGGCTATGAATAAGATAGGAAACAAATATGAAAAATTAAAAAGGGTAAATTTAACTAGGAAGGAATAAAATATAAATTAAGGTTAAAAATGAAATAACTGTACAACACAAATTAGAATGAAGGGTAAATTTAACTGGGAAAGAATAAGATAAAATATATAAATTAAAGTTGAAAATAAAATAACTGTACAACAAAATACACAATATAGAACTATATAAGAATGTATGAAGAAATATAAATAAATATATACACAATAACAGCAGCGTGATTTAAGTAATGAAGTGAAAACAATGTCCAGAAAGTCCAGTGTGTGTGTAAGAACCATATGTGTGGGTCAGTACTGTGTGGTGGTGTGATTGAGAGACCGTATCGCCTGCGGGAAGAAGCTCCTCCTCAGTCTCTCTGTGTTGGTCTTCAGGGAGCGGAATCGCTTTCCTGACCTCAGCAGAGAGAACAGTCTGTTGTTGGGATGGCTGAGGTCCTTCACCATCTTCCTGGCCTTGGTCCAGCACCGCCTGCTGTAGATTGAGTGCAGGTCAGGGAGCTCGGAGCGGATGGTGCGCTCAGCTGACCGCACAACCCTCTGTAGAGCTCGTCTGTCCTGCATGGTGCTGTTCCCGAACCAGGTTAAGATGTTTCCCGCCAGGATGCTCTCTATGGTGCACGAGTAAAAGTTCCTGAGCACCTTGGAGGGCAGTTGGAAGTCTCTCAAGCGTCTGAGGTGGTAGAGACGCTGACGGGCCTTTTTCACCACGGTGTTGATGTGACAGGACCATGACAGGTCCTGCGTGATGTGAACTCCGAGGTATTTGAAGCTGTCCACTCTCTCCACTGGGCACTCGTTGATGACGGGGGTCTGGTAGTTCCTCTCCTGCTTAGTGCTGAAGTCCACTATCAGCTCCTTTGTCTTACTGACGTTTAGAAGGAGGTTGTTCCTCTGGCACCAGTTCTCCAGATTCCTAATCTCCTTCAGGTAGGCCGTCTCGTTGTTATCAGAGATCAGGCCCACCACGACGGTGTCGTCAGCAAACTTGATGATGGTGGTGGAGCTGGTAGTGGCCACACAGTCATATGTGTACAAAGAGTACAGCAGGGGGCTCAGAACACACCCCTGGGGGGCTCCAGTGCTGAGAGTGGTGGAGGCTGAGACATGTCCGCCCATCCTTACTGCCTGTGGTCTGCCAGTTAGGAAGTTGGAGATCCACTGACACATAGATGAGCTGAGTCCCAGATGCTCCAGCTTGGTGGTGAGTGTGGAGGGAATTATGGTGTTAAATGCAGAGCTGTAGTCTATGAAGAGCATTTTAACATAATTCCCCCTTCTAGTGTCCAAGTGAGTGAGTGATGTGTGGAGGAGATGAGAGATGGCATCGTCTGTGGAACGATTTGGACGGTAAGCGAACTGTAGTGGGTCCAGTGTGTCTGGTAGTGAAGAAATGATGAAGTCTCTGACCAGGCGTTCAAAGCACTTCATCACTACTGAGGTGAGGGCTACAGGGCGATAGTCATTGAGAGAAGCAGGGTGGGGTTTCTTCGGGACAGGAACAATGATGGACTCTTTGAAGCATGTGGGGATCACCGACTGAGATAGAGAGATGTTGAATATCTCAGTGAACACAGGAGCTAGCTAGTATGTGCAGTCTCCCATTCTTAATCCATAGGATTTCATGTGATGTCAGCCCGCTCACTGCAGCTATATTCATCCATGTCTTTATGGGCCTTGCTCTCTGCCCGGGGAAAAGAATATGGCAGGGGACGTGTGAAATTAGCCCGAATGAATCTCAGTTGGGGTTGTGGAGCCTGGAGGAAGCACTGGTTTGGCTGCTGGGTTCCCTCAAGACAACAGGTGAAGAGCAGGCTGAGCAGGCAGTGGTACCTGTGACGGTGATGAGAATAAACCAAACAGCGTGACAGTGGTTCCACTGACAATTTACAAACTGATAGGAACCTAGATTCACTATCAGTGGGAATCATGTGGCAGGGAAAAACAACAGAGCGCAAATGTAAGGCCACATGCTTGCTGATCTTTCCAGTGAACTTTGCGTTAATACTTGAAAAAGTGGCTCCTTTGAAAATGACACATGCATCTTCCAGAAGTCATTCCCCAGGATAAGCTATCTGTAGTGACCGCTGAAGCTCCGAACGGTTATAGAAAGCTAATAAACTAGATGTGAAAGAGTGTATAATGGTTTTAAACGGTATGATAAAGGACGGCAGGGCTGCATATTTTGCTGATTTTATATATTACAGTAAGAGGAATCGTCCTGGGAAATATCACAGCTATTCAAAGAAAAATGAAAATGTCATCAAGATCTGCATTTGCACTACCAGATCACGGTTTTTAAAATTTTCCTCTTAAATAAAAAAAATCAGTAGGCCCTCATGTGTGGGTGCTTTTTTAAAATGTATTTCGTTTTTGTTTTATTATAAACGTATCCTTGAAAGCTTGTCCTGCTCCCACATACTTTAGGCATGCCACAGTTCAACCACTAAAACCCTCCACCCTGCTCTCATCCTTGAATATTAAATCAGACATGAAATGTTGGCCATCTAAAAACACAGAGCAGGGTCAGAGAAGGCTGAGGTGCATAGTGCACAAGTGTGTCAATTGTTATAGACCCTCAGGCTTCATGTGGCCTTCAGATGCTCAAGAACACATGCAGCTACTCAGCTATGGAAACCTTTCCATGAAACTCTATGCACGAAGCCTTACATCATCAAACAAAGCACAAAGTCTTGGATGCAGTGGTGCAAATCATGCTGTGGAGCACGGGAGGCTTGTTATTTGCAGTGACGAATCACGCCTCTAAATGGTAAATAGACTGGTTTTATGCAGTGTTTTTCTACTCTAGCTGAGCACTTTATACAACTTGCCTCAATCACATCAGCATTTTTTTCTACACTTGTTCTGTGCAAGTGCTTTCTATCTAACAGTCGCCACATTCATACTCCAGTGGATGCATCAGAGAGCAACGTGGGGTTAGTATGCTGCCCGAGGATATTTGGCATGTAGACTATACCCAGGCATTAAACCCCACCCTTTCAATTAGCGATGACCTGCTCGACCTCCTGAGCTACAGCCACTGTCGGGCTTCTCTGTTTGGCAACCAGAAGGGCAAGTCAATGTGTCCCTCGGGAATAATCAGAAATAGGTCATAATCCCCTGTAAATCTCATCACTTGACTCAGGATGTTCTGATAGTCTAAAGTTGACATTTTGTGTTGTGTATCAGCCTCATTGGGTGTTCTTGACCTTTGAATCACTGGCTCCACAAGGTGTCTTTTTTGCAGCCGTAGTTAGAGACACTGAACTGAAGTCAAATCAGTTTAATTCACTTTCATTCATTCATTCTCAAAGCACGTTATCTCAAAGATTGACTTTTGATGATGTGATGAATTAATTTTGGATAAGACTACAACATGAGAGAGGAAACTCTAACAATCAGATGATCACCACGTGGGGATGGTGTGATGAAAGAACAACCTTATCAGGAAGAGACCGCCAGCACATCAAGGCGCAGGGACCCTAACCTTACCGTGATCAGTCGGGGGTGAGCAGAAAAAAACCCAAAACCCTTGAGGTGAGTTCCTTTCATGTGTGCTGTTGACAGTGTTCCCTGAAGGAACTGGTCATTCAAACAGCAGTGAGACAATAGTTTGATTTGCACCAGAAAATTGGGTCTCATCAGAGGAAGATGCTGTTTCTGAGAACTGATGAGTTTATGGTTTAAATTTCATTGCCTTTCTCACCCTGACCGAAAGCCACTTATATGTATATATATATTAGACATAGACACAATTCATAAGGAACATCCAATCAGATGCTTGATGTTGTTAAACAAATATCTAACCAACCAATCACAACATGACAGCATCTATGCATTTAGCCCTGTAGACATGGTCAAGACCACCTGCTGAACTTCAAACTAACGTCACAGAATTGGAAGAAAGATGATTTAAGTGGCTTTGAATGTGCTACGATGGTTGGTACCACATGGGCTGGTCTGACCCAGAAACTCTACTTTACAGAAAAAAGCATATCCAGTAAAACCAGTTTCTCTGGGTGATGTCATGATCATTCTACAGGTCGGAGGACACTGGTCAGACTGCATCGAGCTCATGGGAGGCAACAGTAAGATGGATATTTTTAATGTTGGTTGGATTAACAAGCAGAACATCAGACTTCGTGTGATATTTGAAGGTTAGGTTAGACTCCAAAAAGGATATTGAAGTTGGTTAACTGACAGTGTGAAGAGCAGAAAACAAAACAAAGAAAGAAACAATAAAAAGCAGAGCAGTACATCCCCCCGTTAATCAGGAGACTGTGTCGATCAATCATTTAACAAGTTAACAGCATCGCATATCTGAACTGAGTTGAACGGCCAGAAAGACAGAGGCAGGGACACGAAAGAAATGTTATGATGCAAAATATTATAACATTGGCATTAATATAATCAGAATTCTGTAAGAAAGACATCCTCACAGATTTGGGCAGTGAGGTCTCCAAAGTGGTTGACTAGCATAGAGTTTATTGTGCACAGTCGACTTCAATTAGCTGTTCTACTGCAAAGTGATAATGATCTGGCATATGTGTCAGATGCATTCTGCTAATTGTACACAAGTGGTGCAATTAGCAAGCAGCTATATAGAAATAAAAGCATTTGGGTTATAGAATATTCAGGAATGAGCTTCCGTTGAATGGGTGCATGAATGCCTCTTTATGAGAAGACGCTGTGCTCTGGATTCACACTGCAGTTACGTGTGAGCGCTGAAGTCTCGAGCACGCCCTCCCAGTGGTGAGGCTCCAGGCCTTCTTTCTTCCAACTATGACACATGATCCACTTTCTGGGGGTTTGGATCAGGAGATGAATATATGACAGTTTCCACATGATTCAACCTTTTTGAATTGTCACCATCTGCACTGAGTGCTACAGACGGGCGCAGCAGACATGCACTGCACACGTGTCGATAGAAACGCACAAAAAGTGTCCTAATTTCATGACTTAAAGTTTGAGATTAAATGATCTACAGTCTAAAAATATAAACTGTTACAAGGAAAAGATACAACTGTGTATTTTCAAAATTAAAGATTCAGACTCCCTCATGTGTGGAAACTGTCCCAGCACTCACCTCCTCGGTTTTCTCTTTGCATGGCCCTCAGACTTTATTATAAATAATTAGTCGATTCATCACTCATTTAAGCCAGTTTTGTGACATCCAAACAAAAAGGGCTACCTCCCGTCACACTTTGACCGCTAACAGATCCACAGAAGACGCCATCGCCGTAGCCCTCCACTCTGTGCCTGGAGCAGCAGCTAAGCTACGTCTGAATGCTACGTCTGAATGCTAGGCCCAACAGCGGCTGCACCTCCTGAGGGTCCTCAGGAAGTACGAACTGGACTCCAACCTCCTGCTGACCTTCGACCGCTCGTTCAGAGCCTGCTAACATACTGCATCACAGTATGATACGGCAGCTGCACGAAGGCGGACAGAGCGAGGCTTCAGAGAGTAGCCAAGGCAGCACAGAAGATCATCGGCTGCTCTCTCCCCTCCATGAGGGACATTTATTGCTCCCGCTGCCTCAACAGGACGACAAACATCATCAAGGATAAGTGAAGATATCCTGGATATATTGGATGAGCTTCATGCTACGACCTGGCTCTGTTAGGCGACGGGGGGGTAACATAAACCAGCTGTCATGGTCTCTGTGTCTCCTTGGTTTCAGGCTACATGTTGTTTTTAGTTTGTGTGTCTCTCTCTCTCCCTCTCCTCTCTCTCACATGTCTGCTTGGGCGGAGCTCAGCTAGGCTCCCGCCCTTGACCCTCGCACCTGCCGTGAATTTACCTGATTACCTGGACTCCTGGGCTATTTACGCTGAGGGTGCAAAGGCTTCTTCGCTGGATTGTTGAGTTACTCTCGTTCTCGGACTCGTTCGTACCCCGATCTGTTTCCCTGGTGGCGTGGCGTGTCGTGGCGTGAGAGTGAGTGTGCTGAAAACAAATACGGACTTTTCCCCTTTTTCCCCTTTTTCCCCTGGACCGTTGCATATCCTTGCCCTGTACACTGTATATACTTTCACGTGGTGTTTTGTAAATACATTTACGACTGCTATTCTAGTTCAGCTGGTCTGCGCCTGAGTCCATTTTCGCCTGCGTGACACCAGCCAAAGCCAAGAGGGTCAGATTAAAAACCATGAAGTTTATTACCGAAGCTGAAAACCGTTAGTGAAGCGACTCACTAGCCAGGTAAATAAAGCCAACGTACTCTCATGCGTTCAAATGACACATGCAAATACAAAGACCACTAATCATAAGGGCAGCGACACAGAGGCAGAAGGGACAGCCTACACCAGTAGATCACTCATGCAGTTGCATAAGTGATCTGCATCCAGTTGGGTGGGCACAGTTCCCCGGCCAGCCAATCATCTGTGAGCCCTGGCATGCTTGAATTTCCATACAGGAAGGCCGGCCCACTTTCTCCGAGGCCAGGGGCCGTAACAGTAGTAGAGAGAACCCAGGGTTAATGCCTGGCAGAGTTTGGATAAGCCAAAGTCCTGCCCCGTAGCATCTGCTTCTACTCCAACTCAAACTTGCTATTTTAAAACACTATATAATATATTTTGTGCCAAGAAATATGAAATAATACTGCAAGTATGTCCCCTGTCGCCATCTTTTAGCTCCAGTGTTCATTCCCAGATGTCAGTTCATTTATGAGTGAGTATGTTTGTAAGTATGTTCCTTTCTGTAGAATATTCATAGTGAAACATTGTTGTCTGCACTTTCCTCTTGAGGACAAACAGTATGCTGTTTAGCTTTATATTGTCATGACAACGGAGTTTTTTTTTATTCTGTACTTATCTAATGTTCACCTGGGCTCTGTGGAGCAGCACAAAGAAGTACATTTAAATTAATCTAACATCCTCTGCTCGCCAGTGAATTTCCACTGACCTTTTAATGTGACGTGACCGAATACCGCCACACTGCATCGTAATCACTCATTCTTTACTAATCTGGGTTTTTTACAAATATAGAGATTTTGCTCTATCATGTCACATGATCCAGATGTGTTTGACTACATGCTTCATATGTTAAAGGTCTTTTTATTGCCAACAGTAGTGAGTATGATGCAGACGATGGCTGTTCACTGAAAACACGTCCTACTACAATAACATGCTTTGCACCCATGTCATTGGCTCATTCTGTCCAGCTGTAAGAAACCTATGAAAATGTGCAGTTGCACTGAGCATGGACCACATGTGGAATAAAATCGAACAGCATATTGTGATAAAACTGTACTCGACTGAATATTTCTATCGGTGAATTAGGTAATAATTCACCAATAGTTGTCCAGAAAACAGCAGAAATGTAATTTTTTGATAAAGGGCTGTGTCAGTAATGAGGACTGTGTCATGTTAATGCACAAGTGCAGGTGAGGGAGGAGAGAATCGAAACATTACTGCAGTGCATTCTATTTTCTTTACTTTCTTTATTGTCATAACTCTTTTATCCAAACTGAGGTTTCTGGGAAACGCAGGAGCACATTAATGGAGGGAAAGATTATAAATATCAGAAAATTGTATGCAAGTAAATTTTAAGATGAGCAACCGAAATTACATGAAGTTTAATTCATGACAAAATATGTCATTGATGCAGCGTCTGAGTCGTGGGGGACAGCATAAACAAGCCCACAGTTACAGCCACTGACAATAAGGATAACTGTTACAACATGGTGCAAATTCAGGAATCAAGGTTCAAGGTTCAAGGTTCTTTATTTGTCGCATGCATAGTTATACAAGTATAAGACACAGTGAAATGTATCCTGACACGCTCCTCGACATGTGCAAAAATTGGAGGGGTGGAGGAAGAACATTATATATATATTATATATATATAGTATATACATTGGGTGAATCAAGCAGGTGCCACAGTTTCTAAATGCAACATATTTTTCTGTTCTTTCAAACATCATCTTTGGGTGCAGTGCTGCCTCACATGACAGCTACGCAATATTAGTTTTCAGCATTTTGCTCTTTCTTGCAGAGATTTCTCCTGATAAACCTGAACATCTTATTACCTTTGCACATTCATATCACCTTAGGAGCAAATAGTAATAACCTATATATGAACACCTTACTTTTATAAATATTTGATATTAACATGAAGTATGGTTAATGTTCCCCGAATCTTCATGAAACTGTCAGAATATTATGTACCCTGATCAATAGGTTCACTTGAACCTTCTTCTTGAGAGTGCATACCTAATGGTCGTGGATGTACATGTGCTCCGAGTTGGTGCACGATTTTATCTTAGTGTGATTATGTAAATGCAATTAGAGTCTCTTTATCTCTTCAAAGGCATGAGGATGAAAGCAAAGCAGACTTGACCTGCTACACATTCCATCTTTGGTCCTGTGCTCACCACAGGAATATCAATATTCTTGCATTAATCCAGTGAGACAAGCTGAGAGGGAAAAAGGAAAAAGAAAAGAAAAAGACAACAAAGAAAAAGCATACCGATCACAAACACACTCACTTCCTCTTACAAAGTTTTTCACAATGAAACAGGATACTTGTAAAAATGTTCCATATATGATGCAAATTCTCTATTATGAAAAAGCAAAACGAATTTAAATATTTTTAAATACAGGAAATAACAGGAAAATGTAAAACAACCCCCAAAATTACCCACATGTACTGAATAAATCAACATGCTAACACATAATACATCATGTTTGTTTATAAATCATCCCTGTTTATATGTATCATATTGATAACAACCATTTTAACATTACATTGATTAATCATGTAAATTCCCTGCACCTGTCATAGACGTCCACATGTCGCCCTTAAAACCCACCCAGTCCAAAGTTCTAATGCTGAACATCATATCGACCTCCAAGTCGGGTCATGGTTGGACGTCCAAACTGTGGACCATGTTTGGACTTTGTATCGATGTCAAGAATTGTTCCTGGACCGATGGGCCCAACACGATCTGCACATCTGTCCGACGTCCAGTGTTCAGTGGGAGCAGACCCTTTTTGTAGTGCCTACGTCCTTTTGCAAAGTAACCTTTGTAATATTATCATATCTTTGTCTTCAAGGCTTGAAGACTGTCAGAAGCAGCAGGTGAAATAAATTTAAGACTGTTTGTTGCCTCAGCAACTTCAAGTAATACAAATATGAATCGCTGTAAAACGAATTTAACCTAAACAGAACCCAGTGAGGGCAATGTTTGCATTTTTTTACTTTATTTATTGGTTTAATTTCATCTTGACTTTCATTTAATTTTCCCCATTTTTGTCTCTTTACAGTTCAGCTACAACCGCCTTCCAGCTCATAACAGGCACATTGAAATGGGACGCATCGTTGCAGTGCTGAGTGCAGTAGATGACTCATACCTTATTTAACAAGGCGGCCTCTCTGAATGAGCTCGGCAGGCAAAATAGATGAGCAGCTCTTCAGAAAATGAGCACAGAGGAAATGTAAAATGGAGGCGAGGCAGTGGGTTGTTATTTATTTATTTATTTTTACCCCGAGTCCCATCCTCCAGGCTTTTGGCACTCGGAAACACTGGCTGGCGCTGCCACTCGCACCTTTCATGGCATTCTCGCTCTCTCTTTGACGAAGCTTCAGTTTGTCCCTGGTGGGGATGCAGCTCTGGCCAGGATGACATGGAGAGAAATGCAATGTGACAGCAGCAACAGCAATGGCTGGGGGTAGCAGGCTCGTGTTTATGGTGGTGGTTTATATGTTACAGAGATTTGGGAACTGTTTTAATATCAAAGCAGGTCCGTTTTAATCCAACTGCAGTGCTTACATGTATTAAACAACCTTGTTCGACCATCCGTCACAGAAACAAGAGCATTCACTGACCTGAACATATTAACCAGGTTAATACCCTGTGCCAACACCAGCACCTTCCATTACTTGATCAGTGAGTAATTCATTTGATACTTTTCTATATTTCAGGAATGCATCTCATCGACATGCATCTCCCTTCAATAAGTAGTTTCAGAGAGACACATTTGGAACAGCAAATGCTAAGAATATAAGCTATGGTACTCAGTAAAACTATGGAAACTCTTTTTCTTGGAACTTCAGATCATTGATAAACGACACTACTAGACTTTTTTCTTACACAACTTTTAATTTGTTGAGGAAAAACAAACATCTGGTTATTTTAACCACTTCAGTGCAATAATATCTTTTTAAAGTTGAAATCAAAAAACTTTTCTTGTGGCTGACCTGAGGTTGTTAAAACAAACAGATGTTTGGTATGTTTTTGTCACTGCAGGAGAACTGCTGGTTCTTTGAGAGGCTGTTGCACAGAGCTGCTTTGTCACCACGCCAGCAGAAACCCGAGCGATGACGGTCCGAATGCATGGCGTGGTCATCTGTGCACAGATCCTCATCGCTTGACTCAGGGTCGTGCAATCACATCACTGATCTGCAGAAGCTTTGTTACAAAAAGCTTCTGCAGATCAGATCGAATCTCCCTATGAAACATTGTTCCTTTTATTTATAGTGCTCTTTGTAGGTTGTATACCATATCACAGATGTTGGTTGATTGCTGCCCTGGAGTGTTAATTAACTTAATTCAGCTGTTAATTCTGCCATTTTGCTCATAATAACTTAAGATATTATTTTCCCAGAGTGCCTCATCTGTTTTCCACGGCAGTTTCCCAGGATCAACTCACAAACATTTTAATCTTGTACACTACACTTAATAGAAAAGTGTTAAAAACACTTGAAATGTACATATGGTTACAACTAATAGGTCATGATGCACCAAGCCGGCTACATTTTGACGAATTACAGCTTCCTTCAGATCCTGAAATACTGAGATAATAATCATGTTTCTACAAGCTGTGTGCCTGAGCTTCACACTGTAGTCTCAGATTTAAGGATGGATTACAACACGCAAAGCAAGCATTAAAGATTTGATCATTTTTTGACTGTATGGGATAAATAATGTTGCTGCAGATTTACAGGTCACTCACAAACAGTACAGATATCTGTGTTTAGTAAAGATAGTTCAACCATCCTCTGTGACTACCCTCTGTGACTTGAAGCCATCTTTGTAAATTTGTAAAATATTTATTTTTTGCATTTTATAGATGAACAATACACATGTTGCATTTTTATTTTTTCATAGCAGGACTAAAATGGGTGACCTCGAGGAAATCTGACAGACACCCTATGCTCAAATAAAAATATGTATCAGTAACAAATATCTTGCATGCAAGTTTAAAAATGCAAGTCTGCATTATTTCATACTTGTATGTCGCTCCTATTTATTGCATTATTTAATTCATGTCATACATTAAAATATTAGTTATAGTTATATAGTAAGGGGCGATCGTGGCTCAAGAGTTGGGAGTTCGCCTTGTAATCGGAAGGTTGCCGGTTCGAGCCCCGGCTTGGACAGTCTCGGTCGTTGTGTCCTTGGGCAAGACACTTCACCCGTTGCCTACTGGTGGTGGTCAGAGGGCCTGGTGGCGCCAGTGTCCGGCAGCCTCGCCTCTGTCAGTGCGCCCCAGGGTGGCTGTGGCTACAATGTAGCTGCCATCACCAGTGTGTGAATGTGTGTGTGAATGGGTGGATGACTGGATATGTAAAGCGCTTTGGGGTCCTTAGGGACTAGAAAAGCGCTATATAAATACAGACCATTTACCATTTATAGAATGTAAAATACTAATTTCCTCCTGCAGGGAGGGGCGCCATCTCTAAAATAAATAGAACATTCTAACAACAGTGCTCTTGTTTGGTGATTGTCTGTGTTACCGCCCCCCTCACCTCCACTAGTGGGCTTGCACAGCATTGTCTTTTTTTTTTTTTTTTTGCGCCTGTCCCATTTGGCTCTTTTGCCATCAGAATTGTTGTCTAAAGGCTCTGACCAACTGTGAAGCACTTTGGTCAACTTTGTTGTATTATTATGTGCTATAGAAATTTTGATTTGATTTGATAATCACTCATCTGCCTGCTTTGTTATGCTGCTTTTCTCTTCTTTACATCATTGCCACTTCCCCACGCTATGCGTCTCAATACTGACATCATTACTCTAGTCCAATCATCTTCTTGTCCACCTTCTTTGAGCCATTCAGCTCCTACTTTGTGTGGTTTAAATCTGTGCTCTCATTCTCCCATTCATGTTTCATTCCAGCAGCCCAGCTCTTCTCCTTCTCCAAATCAAATAAACATCAGTCAGAGCTCCACCCAAGCCTCAGTATTTATCTTCAGCACCACCACCATCTCGACTCCGGGGGTCCTGTCCTAAGTCCTACCACCGCTGGGATTCTGTTTTGGGTCATCGGACTCTAACCTCCAAATACATTATTTTCTCTGTCTCAATAAATAACATTCAATTCTTCGAAGGATCTCTTCTTACCGAATTAAATTAGTAACTCTTTGAGCGACATGGGGCACCAAAGCTGACATACAAGGTGGGACACGCATGAATAAGAAACGTCAACTGTTCTAGGAAAACATTCATAACTTGTTGTTAGTACTACAGACAGTGGTTTCCTGAGTAAACTTACTATTACTAATTTTTCAGAAGTTTCACATATCTGTAAGTTTATGATGGACAGTTAAACAGTTTAAAGGACCAGTGCTCAAATAATTACAAAATGACTCAGTGCAGATAATGTTTATGGTTTAGAATTGTGTGCCTAAAATTACAGTGTGAGAACAAATTAATGTGTTGTGTGAGGACATTTGAACACTCACACACAGTGATTTCATAGATGCTGTTTCTTTTTTTCAGTTCTTAAATTTGTTGTGGGGACAAAAGTTATCCAAACTGGACTAATGGGGAAAAAGTAACACTTTGTTAAATCCTCAATTAACTGAATAATCACATATTTTGGAAAGCTGAGTTAAAATTTGACTACCCATGCCCAGGCCTCATTGCTGTCAGGCCTGTTGAATCAAGACACCGATAAATTTAAGCTGTCTGACAAAGTGAAGCAAAATAGTAGAGAAACAAAGTCACTGACATCTATTAGTATGGAAGTGCTACAAAGGCTATGATCAAGGCACTTGGCTATTGAACCATAGTGAGAACCATGATCTACAAATGGAAAACCTTGGAACAGTGGTGAACATTCCCAGGAGTGGTTGACCGACAAAAACGACATCATCAGCATTTTTTTTTGCACACAGTGCATCAGTTACACCCCTTTGTATATCATCTACAGTGAAAATAACAAAGTTTTACAGTTTGCAACAAAATGTCAATCATATACTTCTGTAATATTCTGGATATTTATAATTGAGCTATTTTTATATATTGCATTATTTAATTTAGTTCAATCTGTTATTGTTTTTATTGTCTTGGAGCAACTGTAAAAACATAATTTTTTCAGTGATTAATAACGTATCCTGATTCTGAAAAGGCTCGAGTACAAACAGAGAAGTGCTGAGGCTTTTAAAGCAGCTGTGATGCTTGATGCTGGAGCTGATGAAAGGCAGAGAGTCTACTGGATAAGAAGTAGTGATAAAAACTCGACCACCGTTGTGTTTTTTTGTTTTAGATTTATCTGTGATGGCTTATTTTTACATAAAATTTTCGAAATGTTGGAACCAAGTAAGACAGGGTTTATTAGGGATCAGTGAGAATAAGTAGTTTATTTTTGGCAGAATCATCATTTTAATGGTGGCAACTCGTCCCATGAGTAATATAAATTCTGCAACGTTTGACCTCATCCTCTACTGTTTTTTTTATTAAAGAAATATTACTCAACCGATGCCGTTTCTTATATCTAATTTCCCACTCTTATATATCCTCAGATAGAGGTATTTAGTATATAATGACCTAAAATGAACTGCATGTCATGTTTATTCCAATGAATGGCAAATTTCACATTTACAGAAAAAATTTCTTTAAAATTGTTGACTTTGCTGAGTATGTGTCATGGGGAGGTCTTCTCCTTGTTATCCTTGTTCTGAATGCAGATAGAAGTTGACATGTAACAAGACGAGCTAAAAAAAGCCTCAGAACGTTCTTTGACCTTTTCCAAGTCAGCGGTCCATTTCTGTGCCACTTAATCAGACAAACATAACAGTGGCATGTCAAGCTTGGACTTGCTCGATCAACACTTTATGGGTCAAATAACATCACAGGGTTTAGGTAGTGCACAGTCTGCATTCCTACCAATATTTTTCAGATCATCAAACAAAGATTTATATTAAACAAAGATAATCAAAGTACCAGGTGATACGTAACTAAGTACAAATCCTTTGTTACTGTACTTAAGTAGAATTACTGTTTATTTTTACTACCTACATTTTAACACAACAGGAAGTACTTTCTACTTTTGGTTTAAGACATTGGATGAAGTGTTATTATTTCGCCTCACTCATCATTTGAACCCAAACAGTAAGACATGAAAGGCAATCTTGAAGACGTATCAATCACCAAGCTAAGAGAGAAAATAAAAAAAACTAAAAAAAAAAACTAAATGTATGAAATTAAACAGAAATAATCAATCATTGTTGTCGAGTGAGCACTGGTGGTCCACCATTTCTGCACAGAGTGTGTCGCAGATGCTGTTTCAGATCATCTCCTGAGTCGACATCCTGAAAGAGTGACCAGAGCACCTTGTTCATGTCTAAAAGAAAAGAAAGAATTACTGGGCATTAAATCTGTTCTGGCAAACATCTACTACCACCCTCAGACTGGGGGGTTGGTGGAGAGGCTTAACAAGACCTTAAAATCTTCACAAGGATGAAGGCTGTTGGGATTGCTGGTTAGACCGTCTGTTGTTTGCAGTTTGGAAGGAGTCCCAGGCTTCCATGGGCTCTTTTCCCTTTAAGTTGCTGCTTAGCAGGAAGCTGTGGGGGGTGTTGCACCTAATTAAAAAAAACTGGGACAGACGTCAAAGCCCACGCAAACAGGGACAGAAATGCCAGCAGTGTCTTCACAACACAGTAGCTAGGCTCAGGCAATTTTCATCGGTAGACAACTTTTTCTTATTGCTCCTTTTATTTAGCTCAAAAGCATTTGCGAAGTGGCAAGGACCCATCATGGGCAATATTGACTATGAAGTGGTGCAGTCAGACAAGGGTGGGCCCACACAGATATAACCCCAACTTCCTAAAAGCTTGGGAACAGGATGCTTCTCTGGTGACCGCCATGAGTTAGAGCCCAAAGTGCCAAATTCATCGATTCGATCCTCAGTCCATTGTGATGACCATCTCACACACATCCAGAGTGCGGGTGTTGCTGCATTGCAACAGCAGTTTGTGGATGTGTTCTTTCCCCTGTTCTCCCCTTCTCATCGAGCACCATTTTGAGACCCACCTTGGCGTGATGGCGCATTCACAGCCCCACATATTATGTAACCATAAAGACAAATTGTTCAGAAGCAATTGGCTGCTATGATGGAAATAGGAGTAATAGAATATCAAACAGTGCTTGGTGTAGCCCCTTAGTTCTTGTAGTGAAGAAATATGGGTCTACACAGTTCTGTGTAGGTGGATTTGACCAACATGCAGAATGCCATGTCTCGAGTCCAAGGAAAGAACTCCCTTGTCGCACATTGTCTGCATGCTGATTATGACGTTATCATCCATAGCGACACCTGGGCAGAGCATATGCAGTAGGTAGCCATGGTCCTGATGCAGGCACGGCTCACGGCCAACCCAAAGGAGTGTGCAGATGGATGGAGGGAGGTACAGTAATGTAGGTTGTCACTTGGCAGGAGCATTCCCAAACAGACAAAACAGCAGCTGTTGCATCCTGCTGCGTACCAAGATCAAAAATGAGGTGAGGCAGTTCTTGAGGTTGGCCAGTTCATCCTGAAATTCACTGAGCTGACCAGATCCTTAACTGACTTCAAGAGGCTGCCCCAAATGTGCCCAAGTGAAAGGAGCAGAGTCAGGTAGCATTTAAGCAGGTAAAGGCGGCTCTCTGTGGGGAACCCCTCATCCTGCAGACTGATCCCTCGAGCATGGGGCTGGGGGAGAGAGTCTACGGCCCCGTTGTTTACATCACCCGAAAGCTTGAATCACTCAGTGGTGTCTGGCTTTCCAGCCTTTTAAAGTCCTGCCCTCTACACACTGTTTCTCACTCACTATGTGTTAACAGACCTCTCTGCACTGAATCATATCTGTTATTAACCTCTGTCTCTCTTCCACAGCATGTCTTTATCCTGTCTTTCTTCTCTCACCCCAACCAATCACAGCAGATGGCCCCGCCTCTCCCTGAGCCTGGTTCTGCCGGAGGTTTCTTCCTGTTAAAAGGGAGTTTTTCCTTCCCACTGTCGCCAAAGTGCTTGTTCATAGGGGGTCATATGATTGTTGGGTTTTTCTCTGTATCTATGAAGCGCCTTGAGGCGACTTTTGTTGTGATTTGGCGCTATATAATGATGCTTAATTGACGTAATCGACCTAAATTTAATGCACATGTAAAACAAATGCACAGAAATCAATAATTTTTCGACAATAATTACACAGGTTCAAAATATTCCTTCAACAGAATTGCAGACTGCAGAGATGGTACCATCCCAAAGGAAAAAGGACTATAGCTTACTAGGGTATATATAAGACTTAATAGTTACTATATACAATAATGGACTTCGATACATTTTACATCAGATGAAAACTTGAGTTGTAAGATTCAGATAATTATTTATTAAAAGCGAGACATTTTAAATGCAAATAAGAAAGAAAAATGTTGCTTTGTGCCCCCCTTTCCCTGTTAATGCCCTACCTGGATCGGATTACATTTTTATTTCTCCCCGATATCCCAGTAATTTAGATCAGGATCGGACTGATACCGATAATGTATATCGGATCGGTCCATCCCTAGTTAGAACCACCAGAAGACTTCCAGACTCAGTGCAAACCAAAACACTGCTTACTTGGCTTATAGAGTACTTGTGGATGTGAGGAGAGATGCCCACTAGAAGTCGCTGACATTTTATGTACATTTGTGCTCCTTGTTTGATATTAAACACATTCACAGAGTGCTTGAATTTTCGCTCTAATGTACTATAATTTTGCTGCTCTTAATTTTCCTTTATTGGGGTGGTGGATTTCTTTTGCATTGTTTTTTCCCTCGTGTACAGTAAATTAAATGTTTTCACTAAAGCCTTGTCAGCTGATAGCAAAACAAGAGCAAGAGTGTAGGAACCAGCTTGTTTTGTTTTTTGAAAAACACTGATTTTCATAATGGTGGATGGCATTTTTTAGGACAACAGGTGAAATGTTTTTTTGCATGCATCCATCAGCTCCTGTCTTCAGTGTACATATATTATGAACACATTTTTACAATTCTACACTCCAAATTCTTGTACTAGTGTGATAATTTCTTTCTTGATTATCTACACAACCTTAAATGGTACGATGGTTTTATTTTTGGAAGAAGTACTGAAAGCTGAAACAAAACAATAAAAAAAAAAAACAACTAAAAATAGGTGCAGCAAAATGTGTCAAATTAACCGACATCTTTGCTGTGAACAGTCACAGGAGGCTGCTGCTAGCACCAGATGTGGACTATAGAGGAAGAGCCGAGGAAGGTGAAATGAACGTTGTCAGAAATTAGAGGAACATAATTAGGAAGAGAGAGGTTCAAGCATTGTGGTAGAATGAAAGGCTACTTTGGCAATGAGCCACTGCTAATAGCTCAAGTGTAGCTTTTAATTGTCACATGCTGCAGTGCAACTACGAACTAACCAAAGAAACACCTGTACCACGCTGAATTAAATCTGTTTCAATATCAATAATTAGCTTGAGGGTCTGGACCATTGACTGTAGAAAAGATGGATGACGCGACCCCGCCTCCTCCCATTGTGCAAAAATGAAGCCAAAATATCCCACTTGTGGAGGCTGCCATCTTGCAAATTTGGAGCCAGAGTCTGCGCAGTAGTGACTTGAGGTGGAGGAACTGTGTAACGCTCCCGCCAACACACCCGCTGGACGTGACCGCTAACACGCCCCTCTACACTTTACGCAGCCCGGCGACTCAACAGCCTGGTAACATGGAAACTTTAAAAACAGCAGCAGAACATTTCAGTAGTGTAGTCTAATTTGTTCTTTTCATTTAATAATAGAGTCCATATTATATCAACAGCTACATTCACCCTGGAGAGAAACTAGTGAGGGAGACCATCAGGACCAAGCTGGGTTTCTGGCTCCAGAGGTTTGGAGAAACTTCTTCCCTTTGTTTCATCACAGCTGTCCTGTGCCAGATGTTCTGTTGACCCACTGAAAGAGGCTTCATTTAAGAAACACCAGGAACACTGAAGCTCATCGCATTGATCAAGCAGGACTCATGATCTTCACCAGCAGCTCCCTCACAGGGAAATCTTCAGCACTCCTCCGTAGGCCCGCCCCAGGAGATGGATAAACCCAGCATTTCATGAACACTGTGATGGAGACCTTTGGTTTGTGTAATGTTATAAATACTCGGATACTCCCCAGAGGCTCCGGACTTTTACATAAAGATATTATATTCAGTCCTGTAGAAAGTTATATATTTAAAAATATGTGATCCTCTCTGGTTACTCTGGTATGAATAACTCTGAATCACTTTATGGTAAATAACACATTATCTGCAAAAAACTGCATTTTGTTGCCCTGTACCTGTGACATGTGCAATGACAATAAAGTTGAATTCTATTCTATTCTAAAAAACTGTTTGTAGTTCAACATACAAGTGACGACCTTTGACCTTCATCAGGTTTTATTTAATTGTGTCAGAGAAACTCAAACGTGCTCTTCATGCAGCTGAGTACATCAAGTGTTTAAAACGGAAGCTGTGCAGGTCTGAGATCAGCAGCTGTCTGAAACACCAAACCAAGGTCCTGTTAATGCTGATATATAGTGACACAGTTACAGGGGTGATTAATCCTTTTGTTTTTTTGTCTTTAACTTTATAAATAAAGCTGCAGCTTTCACTACAGCACATGTGGTACTTTAACCTTTGTATTGTTTTCATCAGTTCATTTTGCAGTTAACATGTGAACATGTTGGATGATCTGTCTGCTGTCACTGTGTGGTGCTGAGGTCTGAATCTGAGGGCAGCTCCTGTAATCACAAAGAGAACAGAACCATCACAAACTGAATTATAAAGTTTATCTCTTACATCTGAAATAAATCTGATCCTTCTGTCCTCACACTCAGGATCTGAAGTTCTTCTCTTACATTTTTTTCAGTATTACAGTACACTACAGTACTTTAATCCATACTTCCTGATTAATGAGGAGTTACTGAAGTACAAGCTTTTAAAAAAGATGTTACTGTCTTTACAGATGTGGCAAGAGACTGAAAACATGCTGTTGTTTGCACATATTTAATATTCAGCTCTGCACAGGAGCTGAAGCAGGATGCAGCCTGTTGCTTTTACAGTATAATACTTGTAATAAAAGTACAGTAACAGTAATTAGTGACTGAGTAGCCCGGAGCGTTTCTCTTGATTTCTTTAGTAAATTCATTCACCTGCACAGATTAGCTATGCGATTATTCTAAGCACCGAGTGCTCTGATTACCACTGATTACCACCGTTACCTTCCCCCTCCACATCTTTTCAAATTCAAATCAAATTCAAATTCAAATTTTATTTGTCACGTACACAGTCATACACAGTACGATATGCAGTGAAATGCTTGGACAACTGCTTGTGACCTAAAGAAAAAAAAAAGAAAAAGGAAAAGGCTATGAATAAGATAGGAAATAAATATGAAAAATTAAAAAGGGTAAATTTAACTAGGAAGGAATAAAATATAAATTAAGGTTAAAAATGAAATAACTGTACAACACAAATTAGAATGAAGGGTAAATTTAACTGGAAAAGAATAAGATAAAATATATAAATTAAAGTTGAAAATAAAATAACTGTACAACAAAATACACAATATAGAACTATATAAGAATGTATGAAGAAATATAAATAAATATATACACAATAACAGCAGCTGTACAAGTATTAACTGGAAATGAAGAATGTAGTGACCAGTGTTGTGCGATCCACATTATGTCTTGTGCAGTGCAAATATGCTTAAAGTGATTTAAGTGATGAAGTGAAAACAATGTCCAGAAAGTCCAGTGTGTGTGTAAGAACCATATGTGTGGGTCAGTACTGTGTGGTGGTGTGATTGAGAGACCGTATCGCCTGCGGGAAGAAGCTCCTCCTCAGTCTCTCTGTGTTGGTCTTCAGGGAGCGGAATCGCTTTCCTGACCTCAGCAGAGAGAACAGTCTGTTGTTGGGATGGCTGAGGTCCTTCACCATCTTCCTGGCCTTGGTCCAGCACCGCCTGCTGTAGATTGAGTGCAGGTCAGGGAGCTCGGAGCGGATGGTGCACTCAGCTGACCGCACAACCCTCTGTAGAGCTCGTCTGTCCTGCATGGTGCTGCTCCCGAACCAGGTTAAGATGTTTCCCGTCAGGATGCTCTCTATGGTGCACGAGTAAAAGTTCCTGAGCGCCTTGGAGGGCAGTTGGAAGTCTCTCAAGCGTCTGAGGTGGTAGAGACGCTGACGGGCCTTTTTCACCACGGTGTTGATGTGACAGGACCATGACAGGTCCTGCGTGATGTGAACTCCGAGGTATTTGAAGCTGTCCACTCTCTCCACTGGGCACTCGTTGATGACGGGGGTCTGGTAGTTCCTCTCCTGCTTAGTGCTGAAGTCCACTATCAGCTCCTTTGTCTTACTGATGTTTAGAAGGAGGTTGTTCCTCTGGCACCAGTTCTCCAGATTCCTAATCTCCTTCAGGTAGGCCGTCTCGTTGTTATCAGAGATCAGGCCCACCACGACGGTGTCGTCAGCAAACTTGATGATGGTGGTGGAGCTGGTAGTGGCCACACAGTCATATGTGTACAAAGAGTACAGCAGGGGGCTCAGAACACACCCCTGGGGGGCTCCAGTGCTGAGAGTGGTGGAGGCTGAGACATGTCCGCCCATCCTTACTGCCTGTGGTCTGCCAGTTAGGAAGTTGGAGATCCACTGACACATAGATGAGCTGAGTCCCAGATGCTCCAGCTTGGTGGTGAGTGTGGAGGGAATTATGGTGTTAAATGCAGAGCTGTAGTCTATGAAGAGCATTTTAACATAATTCCCCCTTCTAGTGTCCAAGTGAGTGAGTGATGTGTGGAGGAGATGAGAGATGGCATCGTCTGTGGAACGATTTGGACGGTAAGCGAACTGTAGTGGGTCCAGTGTGTCTGGTAGTGAAGAAATGATGAAGTCTCTGACCAGGCGTTCAAAGCACTTCATCACTACTGAGGTGAGGGCTACAGGGCGATAGTCATTGAGAGAAGCAGGGTGGGGTTTCTTTGGGACAGGAACAATGATGGACTCTTTGAAGCATGTGGGGATCACCGACTGAGATAAAGAGATGTTGAATATCTCAGTGAACACAGGAACTAGCTGGTATGCGCAGTCTCTGAGGATACGACCTGGGATGCCGTCTGGTCCTGCTGCTTTCCTGGTGTTCACTCTCCTGAAGGCTCTCCTTACTTCATGCTCGGAGATGACGAGCACGTTTCCGGTGCTGGCAGTATCTTCCTGTCTGCAGCCGTTAGCGCCGCTAGCACTAGCATTGTTGGAGTCCTTAGCTGCAGCCTCGAAGCGAGCATAGAAAGTGTTCAGCTCGTCTGCCAGAGTCACGGCCGCGTTCGTCATACCGGTTGTTGGTGCTTTATAGTCCGTTATTGTCCTTAGTCCCCGCCACAGGCTCCTAGAGTCACTCTGTTGGAGTTGTGACTCTAGTTTCCTCCCATAGCGCTGCTTCGCCTCTTTCACCGCCGTCGTGAGTCCCGTGTTGTAGGCAGCGGTTTTCCAGCTCTTCTCTAAACCCTTGGTACTTCTCCAGCTTCTTGTGTTCCTTCTTCCTCATCTTGCTGTCATTCAGAACCACTGCATCTATCACTACAACCATCTTTCTCTGCTTGTCCACCACTATTATGTCCGGTTGGTTAGCCATCACCATTTTGTCTGCCTGTATCTGGAGGTCTCACAGGATCTTAGCTCGGTCATTCTCCACCACCCTTGGGGGTGCCTCTCATTTTGACTTCTGGACTTCCAGGTTATACTCGGCACAGATGTTCCTGTACACTATGCCGGCCACTTGGTTATGGCGTTCCATGTATGCCCTGCCTGCTAGCATCTTGCACCCTGCTGTTATGTGCTGGATTGTCTCTGGGGCATCTTTACACAGCCTGCACCTGGGGTCTTGCCTGGTGTGATAGACCCCAGCCTCTATGGATCTTGTACTCAGAGCTTGTTCCTGTGCTGCCATGATTAGTGCCTCTGTGCTGTCTTTCAGTCCAGCTTTGTCCAGCCACTGGTAGGATATATATATATATATATATATATATATATATATATATAGTGATCCAGGCGGTCCACACTGAACGCTTGTAACACTCAGTGGTGGGGAAAAGATGACAACCAATAAAATTCTAAAAGACAATTTATTAGTACAATGTTTAAAAAAATTAAAGGATCAAACTGTCCCGTCTCCCACTTGCTAAAGGGATGAAACACACAGTCCAAGGCCAGAGCCAGCGATGCCACAAGTCAGTTGCAGTCTACATGTCAACCAGTTCAATAGGGATCAGCAGTTGTCCTCCAAAACCCACTGCTCTGTAAGCAGAAGGCCGGCAATCACTCAGGCCTCAGCAACCCAACGCTGCCTTTAGACTGCAGAACAGTAGGCCCTGACCTGCACAGAGAGATGAAATATCACCACATCTTCATTACACAATTCACAGTGCAGCAACTGATCCATCATAAATCAAGTCACCTTAGATCTGGCCACATGACATACCTGCACAGAGAGACAACATTTCACAGCAGTGTTTGTAGTGTGGGCTGTAAGTAGACTAGAATATCAGTGCAATCAAATACAGCTGCCTTCAATGAATCCAACTCCATCACAGCCACTGGCCCACAGCAAATGTGACACACAAAACCACTCCCACACCAGTGCAACTTCCCACAACCAACATGGAGATGAATCCATACAGGCAACATTACTATACCATGATACACGCTCAATATATGTATACATCAGCTTTGTCTTCAGTACCTGAAAACCATGCTCCATGGAGCTGAGATCAGGCGTTGAAGTAAGTGCTGGTCTCAAGGCAAATAAATGACTCGGAGATTGAGTTTGCTTTGGATTATTATCCACTCACGCTGTAAAATGCAGTTTTGTAACATTTTCTTGTCTCTGGGATGTTTGAAATGTGTGTGATGTTTGTTTCTTTAGTTTATTGCTGAGTCAGTTCCAAAATGCTCCTGAATTAAATACAATAGTCTCGTGCATTCACACAGGTGAACTCAGATCAAATAAAAGAAGTACTGGATGGTCTCTTTCTTATTCAATAAAAACTCTGAGCGTTCTCCATTGAGGAGAATCACATGGAAAAGGATATTACTACACTAACGACCAATACTGAATGGCCATAATGAAAACAGAATGAGAATGCTCAAATACTACTACAAGAGTATTTTTGGTACAGTAATTGTTGCACATTATTCCACCTTTTTGTACGAGCGAACTCAGGTGCAGTTTATTTACAGTGACACCAGGTGATATGTACAACAGTGCCGGGAGAAAGGGGCTCCAGGGATTCCTGGGAAAAAGGGTTCATGTCACGGCTGGCGGAGGGAGCCGTGTGGTGTGGAGGAAAAGGAGGACCCAAGATGCAGCAAACTGATGATACGAGTGACGTTTTATTTACAAAGGTGGTGGTGGCAAAAACAGGCAACGAGGTATGAGTAAATTACAAACGGAAACCTAAACTGGGAGAACTAAATAACAAACCTGAGACCATACAAAGGGGGTGCGGGGCAGAGGGACGCAGAGACAGGACACCATGGAACGCAGATGAATGCAGAGATACGCAGAAATACACGGATGAATGCAGACGAGCCGACAACGAACACAGACCGACACCCACTAAATATACACACACAAGGTAATCAGGTAATCACACACAGGAGGGAAGAACAGCTGAACCTAATACACATGGGGACCGGAGGAGACAAGCTGAACACAATAACAACAGACACAGACCTTCAGAACAGAACAGGAAATCCAGAACACGAGCCTTCAAAATAAAACAGGAAACAGACTGATGTACAACACAACACGGGGACATGAACAGAGCACCAAGGACAGACACAGGTAGGGCTGACAATACACCAAACTTCAGGTTAACCCCTAAACTAATACAAATCAGAATAAACACAAAACGCTGGGTCAACGACCCAGGACCATGACAGTTCATGTCACACTCTTCTTCTCCCTCGTCAGTCACTCACTCTCATACCACCGTTCACTCACAATATCCACACTCATGATCAAGTCCAGGGAAAAGCAGGGAAGGGTTGAGGATGGTCTATACATAGGGAGAGAACAGAGGAAATTCGGTGGAGGAAAACAGGATTTACTGGAATGAGCTGGAGCTACACTGATGGAAGCAGTGCAATATGTAGCACAGAGCCTTAAGTAGTGGCAGAAGAGGTGCGAGGATCGATTGCTGGTGTGTTGGGGAAGGAAACTCCGCCCAGCGAAGAGGAGGAGAGAGAGCGAGAGAGACAACAACAACAAACCCAAACTGGAGAGACACGGAGGACCCTGATATTTTATTTATTCAGCACTTTACTTAATCACTACTGTCTTTTAGCTTCTTTTATCAATGAATTGCAAAAGCATTAAAAGATAACAGGCAGATTTCTCCCAGTAATTGTGTATTAAACATACATGCAATGGTTTGAAAGCTTACAAACACAGCTGCCATGATTAGTAAAAAAGGCGTGAGCAGTTTAAAACTCCTGCTAATAGGAAGATTGTGCCTCCTTCTCATGTGTATGTTTTACTCACATGAAACAAACTGTGTGTGACTGAGACTCGACTGTGTTCCTCTCAATAGACTCGATCATGCAGGTGAGAGTTTAGAGTCCAGGCATGAAATCTATGGGCTGCCCAGGGCTGTAAAGTCACTCTCACACACATTCAGTTATCTCAAAGGCCGACCATTTAGACCCTCAGGTGTTGTAAATCTTGCACCTTGGCTCCCCGACAAGTCAGGTGCAAGGATTACCATTCCACATCCATTGCTCACATGAAAGCCCCTAAGTCCCTGTTACACAAAGCAGGCACAACCATCCCTCGCAAGTGCTCCAAAAAGTTAAAGGATAAAGAAAAGAGTTCTTGGGAAAGTATTCTGTACAGAAGCCAAAAACCAGAAGTGACTTTGCAGCTATTTAATGAAAGTAGCTGTAGCTGCTGAGCTTTGTGCATCATCACATTGAATCTCATTCAAAGCTGCTCATGATGTGCATATTAACACTGTGTTAGCTATTAATGAGTAATTATCTCAGACCCACACCTTTGCAGACCAGAAGGGAAGCAAATAAAAAAAATCTGCGTATTTGTTAAACATCACTAGTTTTATGCACATCCTCGTTTAACTGTATAATATTTCAAAAAAGACTTTTCTTTTTTACTCGGATTTCCCTTGCACTCTCAGTATTATATGGAAATTATTTCATATGTGGTACTACATTTTTGAGGGCACTAATCCTGTATGACTGGTTAGAGGTATCTGAACTTTTAACAACTCTCTGAACTTTTCCTATAAACCCTTTTTTGCACTGTTTTAAAATTTAAATTCCTTCTTAGACATTAAAATCGCTTCACTGTTGCTGAGGAGCCTGGTAGAGTTAACTTTACAAACAGTACTGCAATTTTCCCCATTAAAATTGTCTGTACTGGCTCCACAACAGCAAATTTTCCAAACCACATGAAGATTTGAGAAATCTGAACCTATCCTTTAGTATTTTATGCATTATTTTCTAGGTTCAACTTCAGCTGAGAATGCAGCATAATTAATGCAAGTACGTAGATCTAGGGAAGTACAGTTCTACTGTTACCACACGTTTGTCTTCTCTTATCTAACAGACTTGCTGCATAGAGCAAGTTATAGAGCTAGGTAGGATCCAATTATTTTCTTTGAGGGTTTTGGGTTGGTAGAAAGGTAAGTCCCCCCCCGCTTTTCTAGAATGGCTTTTTATAGATAAATAAACCAATCCGCCTCAACTCCAAATCTTACTGTGGCATTGGTCATCTTTGGAGGGCAACACTTTAGTTTCCCCTGGGCAAGGATGTAAAATAATAATATACAACTCTGGTGACATTGGGTTAAAAGATAAGGAATTGTTAGATGCAGACGTTTTAGGATACCAGAGCACCTTCTGGGGCCACTGAAGAAAGAGGTGGATCTCATATTGTCCCTTGGAATCATTCAGCCTTGTGATTGGTGTAACCCAGCTGTTCTGGTTCTCAAGAAGGATGGCTCCATAAGATTCTGCATTCATTTCAGGTACCTTAACTCTGTTTCAAAGTTTCACTCATATCCAACACCACGCATGGATAAGCTGATTGAGCACCTGGAAAAAGCAAAACTACCACTGACCTCTCTAAGGGCTACTGGCAGGTCCACTCAGGGAGGGGTCTTGGGAGTTGACAGCTTTCTGCACGTCATGGGGGCTGTTTGAGTTTATAGTCCTCCCATTTGGTTTACATGGGGCTACCTTCCAGAGACTAATGGACCAGGTACTGTGTGGACTTGCTTATTACACATGTGGAGGACATTGAACATCTGAAGGAGGTCCTGGATCATTTGCAGTCTGTATTCACCATTGGAGGTGGAGTTATGAAACCACAAGTTGATAAAGTCCAAAGCCATTGAATGCTGTCCTCTTCCACAGACTAAGAAGCAGTTGAAGTCCTTCCCGGGTGTGGCTGCCTTCTACCAACGATTTATTCCAAACTTTGTCGCTAGAAGTGCAGTCTTGATGGGTATGACAGGCTCACTGTGCCCAAATCAGGTTCAGTGGACTACAAAAGCAGAGGCAGCTTTTTGGAACATCCAGCAGTCTCTGGGTGAAAACATAGTTCTTCACAGTCCAGATTTTGATGCGGATTTGACTTTGCAAACAAATGCTTCTGAAAGGCGTATTGGAGCTGTGCTTCTGCAGGGACCACCAGTGGACCAGCATCATGTCGCCAACAACAGTCGCACGCCATTTTCCAGAGATGAGCTCTGTGGCATGGTGAAGTTGTAGTCTCTGACTATTAAGTGGATGCTCGGCTCCTTTAAATACAACCAGCCATGGACGGAGTTCATGCTGTTCAGCCACTGCGGTGCTTTATGGTCAGTCTGCAAGATGAAGGGCACAAATGAGAGGATTACTCATTGGTACCTAGCCATGCAGCCATTGAGGTTAAAAACATCTCTGGAAGAGACAACATTACAGCTGGCTATCTCTCTCTTTCGCTGTTCTAGCGAGAGTTTGTGAAGCAAGGGGTTGTGCAATGGCTGCACCTGCAGCCACACAACTTTAAAGTTGGGCAAAGATGTGCTCTGGGATGCTACTGTGTTATATATGGGAAGTGTTGATTGGACCATACCAAGTGCAGCTCTTCCACTGGTGACAATAAATAAGTAATTTTTAATGTTGTGCCTTTTCTTTGATTTATGGTTTGCTTTGTATTTTATTGAGTATTATTGATTTGAAGTGATTCTTACTGTTGCTTTGTTGTTTGATGTTAGATAATTTGTTAATATTTGTGTTCGCCTGTGTGTGTGTCAACTTGGGCTGATCAGCCAGTATTTAAGCTTCCTTTTGATTCTTGTTACGTCAGTTTTGTTATGTGGAGACATACAAGTTACTGTTTTTGTAAACTAGCCTAAACATGATACAAAAGGCACGAAACTCAAAATGCTGGGTCATAAGACAGGAAATGTGTTTCTCCATGACTGCAGTTGGCAATCAAAGCTGTGATGATTATGAGACAGATGTCACTCGTGGAGTCCTTTGTACTTGGATAGTGCTGGCATGCAGCACCAGAGGGACAAAATGTGGAGCTGTTGGCGGTGTGCAGCACTGCTGCTGGATTTTTGGAAAGTGCTTTTGAGTTCATGTTTAAACAGCAGTATTTTCCTGCATCCTTAAAACCCATTTATTCAAATTATTTTATTAGATATTTCATAACCATATTTATAAAATTCATGCTAGAATGGCTGTATGAGTTTAGCTCATGTGTGTTCCTGAGATTACATCACCTGAGTCGGCCTAAGGTTGTAGAATAGAGCATTTAAAATGGGTTCTACAGGGAGTGCAGAATTATTAGGCAAATGAGTATTTTGTCCACATCATCCTCTTCATGCATGTTGTCTTACTCCAAGCTGTATAGGCTCGAAAGCCTACTACCAATTAAGCATATTAGGTGATGTGCAACTCTGTAATGAGAAGGGGTGTGGTCTAATGACATCAACACCCTATATCAGGTGTGCATAATTATTAGGCAACGTCCTTTCCTTTGGCAAAATGGGTCAAAAGAAGGACTTGACAGGCTCAGAAAAGTCAAAAATAGTGAGATATCTTGCAGAGGGATGCAGCAGTCTCAAAATTGCAAAGCTTCTGAAGCGTGATCATCGAACAATCAAGCGTTTCATTCAAAATAGTCAACAGGGTCGCAAGAAGCGTGTGGAAAAACCAAGGCGCAAAATAACTGCCCATGAACTGAGAAAAGTCAAGCGTGCAGCTGCCAAGATGCCACTTGCCACCAGTTTGGCCATATTTCAGAGCTGCAACATCACTGGAGTGCCCAAAAGCACAAGGTGTGCAATACTCAGAGACATGGCCAAGGTAAGAAAGGCTGAAAGACGACCACCACTGAACAAGACACACAAGCTGAAACGTCAAGACTGGGCCAAGAAATATCTCAAGACTGGTTTTTCTAAGGTTTTATGGACTGATGAAATGAGAGTGAGTCTTGATGGGCCAGATGGATGGGCCCGTGGCTGGATTGGTAAAGGGCAGAGAGCTCCAGTCCCACTCAGACGCCAGCAAGGTGGAGGTGGAGTACTGGTTTGGGCTGGTATCATCAAAGATGAGCTTGTGGGGCCTTTTCGGGTTGAGGATGGAGTCAAGCTCAACTCCCAGTCCTACTGCCAGTTTCTGGAAGACACCTTCTTCAAGCAGTGGTACAGGAAGAAGTCTGCATCCTTCAAGAAAAACATGATTTTCATGCAGGACAATGCTCCATCACACGCGTCCAAGTACTCCACAGCGTGGCTGGCAAGAAAGGGTATAAAAGAAGAAAAACTAATGACATGGCCTCCTTGTTCACCTGATCTGAACCCCATTGAGAACCTGTGGTCCATCATCAGATGTGAGATTTACAAGGAGGGAAAACAGTACACCTCTCTGAACAGTGTCTGGGAGGCTGTGGTTGCTGCTGCACGCAATGTTGATGGTGAACAGATCAAAACACTGACAGAATCCATGGATGGCAGGCTTTTGAGTGTCCTTGCAAAGAAAGGTGGCTATATTGGTCGCTGATTTGTTTTTGTTTTTGAATGTCAGAAATGTATATTTGTGAATGTGGAGATGTTATATTGGTTTCACTGGTAAAAATAAATAATTGAAATGGGTATATATTTGTTTTTTGTTAAGTTGCCTAATAATTATGCACAGTAACAGTCACCTGCACACACAGATATCCCCCTAAAATAGCTAAAACTAAAAACAAACTAAAAACTACTTCCAAAAACATTCAGCTTTGATATTAATGAGTTTTTTGGGTTCATTGAGAACATGGTTGTTGTTCAATAATAACATTATTCCTCAAAAATACAACTTGCCTAATAATTCTGCACTCCCTGTAAAGTGCACTGCACTGTGTGCCGGCGCACTTTTTCCATAGGCCATGGTGGACTGACTGACCTCAGCATGCTTCTAGTGGTGGGTACATGATTAACATGAGGGGCGTGAAAGCTCGGGGAACCCTTAACCAATTTGTTGTCCACCAGGCCACGGCAGAAGCAGATATGGTATGTAAACATTGTTTTTTTTTAAACCCTCTGGTTAAGGTTAATGTGGGCGTGTGCAATGAATATCAGCGCTATGTGGCCAGAAGTGTGATAATATCATTTATTTTGTGTAATAAGCAACTGCAAGGCTAGATGATTACAACAAATAGATGACTAATACATAAAAGTAATACATAGATGAATAGTGATGATGAGTTATGATGCGTAATCATGGGAACAAGCGGGTTTACAAACGGGAGCAGCTGATTAGCATTAGAAAAGCTGAAATAATACAAATGGAAAAACTAGTCTGTTTCCACAGATGTAGCATTGAGCTTTTGAGTTCATGACTTGGTTCTTTTTTACTTCAGCTACAGTCGAGGCCTTTGAGGCACAGATATTGTGTTTACAGGTGTTCCACAGACTTTCTGTTTGCACTTCTCTAATTGCACTAAATGTGCACTGTTACAAGAACGTTTTTCTTTCTACTGTTTTCTATTAATTTATGTCATTTTAAGTTAAGCAGGACAGAGTTCTTATAAAGAAAGATTTACTTATATTCTCAAAAGTTAAGCATGACAGGCTTTTTATCTGACATAAAATGTATAGAAATCATACATATAAACCAACCAGACTGTACATCACTGTCACAACAGCGTTTGTTTTCATTCAAAGGCTTTATGGCTTTTCCTACAATACCTGGTGGGCCGGGCCAATTTCTTGTCCCAGTCCAGACCTGCCTGTGGATTTCTCTGGTTTCATTTTATAATACTGGACTTATTTTTCTATGAAGGTTGGAACTTTGAGAGTTTAAACAAGAGAGAAAATTGTGGAAATGTTCATGCCTGTCTGATAAAAGTGTATGAAGTTTGCAGTGAGGGGTTTTACAGCCTTAAAACATCTATAATAATTGTAAAAAATTAAGTTGGCTACTTCGCGAATTTTGCCTATGACGGGTTATTTTTAGAACGTAACTCCCGTCATAAACGAGGGGCCGCTGATAGGAAAAAGTGTGAATGGGTGACTGAGGCATGTTGTATAAAGTGCTTTGAGTGATCAGGTAGTGTAAAAAAGCACTTTATAAGAACCATTTACCTTACATTCATCTTGCACAGGCTTTCCAATAGCATTTTCTTTTTACTGTGTATGTTGATGTTGTTTGACCTGAAGTCCTCTTGTGTGTGAGTTGATTCTTGCATGTATACAATCCCAAGAACTTTCATGTTTGGTTTGTTATTGGTTTAAAAGACATTTGGACACTGGAGAAATGTCACCATTTTTGCTTAACGAGAAGGTCTGTGCAACATGATTTAAGGTCAGCATGCACCTTTGTGCTGTGATAATGTCACCAGACATGCAGAAGACTCTTTGTCCTCTGGCAGTAGTACCTGGGATGTGAAGGTGTTGTTTTGGCAGTGTGGCCAGGAAACAACACCCGTGCTGGGTTTTTTGTGAGTGCAAAACACTCTCCTGGTGTTTTTTCCTCCTCCTCAGCCATGGGAGATAAAGACTTTGGGATTTAAACATCACAATAAATCTGACAAAGGAAATCTATTTGGACTGCATGACTTGTGACTCAACTTGTATGGCATGACAGGGGTCTGGGATCCTCTTCACTGTAACCAGATTCCACGTGATGTTCCTGGGCTTCTGGCTCAGAGAGCTTCTGACCCACTGAGGATGAACCAGTTTTTGTCTGAAGTACACTGAGCTGTTGTGCTTGGAGAACACGCTCCTGAGTTTCTCTGATAAACCTGCTACATAAGGCAGCGGTCCCTGACCTTTTTTGCACCACGGACCGATTTATTGTCAGACAATATTTTCACAGACTGGCCTTTAAGGTGTTGCGGATAAATACAACAAAATAAAACGATACGACCAAGACAAAAATGGTGGTATTTTGTAAATATAATAATAAACACAAACTCACTGTGTAATTATGTAACTTTATTAGCAGCATCCTCCTGAAACGCGCCAACAACATTGAGAGCATTATCCTCCCCTTAATGCTCTCTGGTCACTATGGTAACGCGTAAATGTTTCTTTCAAACACACAACTACAACACGGGAAAGACCCAAGGAAACCGAGTTAATGATAAAAACCCTGAAAACCATCAACTTCACACCACAGCCTCAACTCTCGCGGACCAGTACCAGTCTGTGGCCTGGGGGTTGGGGACCGCTGACATAAGGGATGACAGTGTTGTTCCGTTTGTCACTCTGTTTCTCCTTAGCTTGAGTTTGACCTTGTTTACTGTCAGGTAACGATACCTTTCTTTTCTTGGAGTCCAACTCAGACCCACTGAGTATAAACTCAGAGAACAGAACTTAGAAAACAGAACCATCCTCACCCCAATCAGATCTGCACACTGTTAGACCTCTGCATTACCGCCACATATTTTATATACAATGAGGGTTTCTATAGACAAAAACATGGCTGTGCCATGGGCTCTCCGTGACACCTATTATAGCCAACCTTTACATGGAGGAAGTGGAAATTAAAGCTCTTGGCCCTTTCAAAGGGACAGCACCTAACCACTGGTACAGATACATGGATGACTCCTGGGTCGCAATCAGAACCCAGGAAGTAGATTCCTTCATGGTTCACATCAACTCAGTGGATAGAGACAAAGTTCAGCAGGGAAGATACAAAGGATAAATGTTTGCTTTGCCTGGACTGTGCGCATTGAAGAGAATGGAAACCTGAGCACTGAAGTTTACCAGAAGAGCAGTTTCAGCAACAGTTCTTTCAACCTCGCTGTCTGAGGGAACGTTACAGGAGCTCGTTGCTTCTGCTGCTGTCAGACTCTTTAATTTATCCACTGAGGTCAGATCCACACATGTGGAACAAAACTGATCACACATCAGTGCACCCTGTCACTTTGTATACCACAACACACATACTAGTCCTTTAATCTCTATATTTATCTTAATATTTATCTATCATAACTCTTCACTCATTTTATATGAGCGCTTGTTGTTTGTTGTATATTTGCTGCCTTGACAACTCAGTTCCTCTCTGGGATTAATAAAGTCACAACATCTCAGTGTAGGTCACACAAAGCCACTAAGATAGTTTTGAGATCCCTTCCCAGACGCCTTGACACCCACTCACATCTTATGTCTGTTGATCTCAGTAAGTCACATGATAGGGTGAGGCAGGATCTCACAGTGGTTCCACTCAATACCTCTGCTGATAGAGACACCTTTTTTCAATTCAATTCAATTTTATTTATATAGCGCCAAATCACAACAAAAGTCGCCTCAAGGCGCTTCATAGATACAGAGAAAAACCCAACAATCAGATGACCCCCTATGAACAAGCACTTTGGCAACAGTGGGAAGGAAAAACTCCCTTTTAACAGGAAGAAACCTCCGGCAGAACCAGGCTCAGGGAGGGGCGGGGCCATCTGCTGTGATTGGTTGGGGTGAGAGAAGGAAGACAGGATAAATATATGATGTGGAAGAGAGACAGAGGTTAATAACAGATATGATTCAATGCAGAGAGGTCTGTTAACACATAGTGAGTGAGAAAGATGACTGGAAAGGAAAAACTCAATGCATCATGGGAATCCCCCGGCAGCCTATGTCTATTGCAGTCTAAATATTTAAGACCTTGTATGTGAGGAGCAGGATTTTAAATTCTGGATTTAACAGGAAGCCAATGAAGGGAAGCCAAAACAGGAGAAATCTGCTCTCTCTTTCTAGTCCCTGTCAGTACTCTTGCTGCAGCATTTTGGATTAGCTGAAGGCTTTTCAGGGAGTTTTTAGGACTTCCTGATAATAATGAATTACAGTCGTCCAGCCTGGAAGTAATAAATGCATGAACTAGTTTTTCAGCGTCACTCTGAGACAGGATATTTCTAATTTTAGAGATGTTGCACAAATGGAAGAACGCAGTCTTACATATTTGTTTAATATGTGCGTTGAAGGACATGTCCTGGTCAAAAATGACTCCAAGGTTCCTCACAGTGTTACTGGAGGCCAAGGTAATGCCATCCAGAGTAAGAATCTGGTTAGATACCATATTTCTAAGATTTTCAGGGCCGAGTACAATAACCTCAGTTTGATCTGAATTAAGAAGCAGAAAGTTAGCGGCCATCCAGGTCTTTATGTCTTTAAGACACTCCTGCAGTTTAACTCATTGGTGTGTGTTATCTGGCTTCATGGACAGATAGAGCTGGGTGTCATCTGCATAGCAGTGAAAATTTATGCTATGGCTTCTAATGATGCTGCCTAAGGGAAGCATGCATAATGTAAACAGAATTGGTCCTAGCACTGAACCCTGTGGAACTCCATAATTAACCTCAGTGTGTGAAGAGGACTCTCCATTTACATGCACAAACTGGAGTCTATTAGATAGATATGATACAAACCACTGCAGCACAGTACCTGTAATACCTACAGCATGTTCTAATCGCTCTAATAGGATATTATGGTCGACAGTATCAATCAATCAATCAATCAATCAATCTTTATTTATAAAGCACTTTTCATACAAAAAAAAAATGTAGCACAAAGTGCTTTACATAGGTAAAAGCAGCCCACCCCACCCTCCAACTCACTCCCCGCACTCTCATTAACATAAATGATGTGAATACACACATATCCCCCCCCCCCCCCCCCCCCCCCCCCCCCCCACACACACACACACACACATACACACACGCGCACACTTAAAGAGTAAAAATTGGGCTGGGCTCGCATGAGCCAAGTGAGGAAACACTATAACAGGGAGCCGTCTGCACCGGGAGCCGGTCACAGACCGCAGCCTCCAGGCTGGGCACACAGCAGGAGGGAGGCCAAGGAGCCCCCCAGCCAGGCTGAGAGGACCCCAGAGACCCAGCAGCCACGGTCGATCACAGCCCCGGTGCAGAGAGCGCCCTCTGAGGAAACACTGGAGATATGACACAATAGGATATATACAGGGTAAAATGATAAAATAAATAAGAACAGGATACAATATAAATATAAATATAAATATAAATATAAATATAAATATAAATATAAATATAAATATAAATATAAATATAAATATTAATATAAATATAAATATAAATAGAGTAAGAAGATTAAAAATGAATAAGAATAAAATCAATAAATATTAGGTAAAGCCTAAATTAATAATAGAATAACAGGATAGAATAAATAAGCATAAAATAAATAAATGCTAAGTAAAAGCTAAATTAAAAAGGTGGTCTTGAGCCTGTTCTTAAAAACATGTACGTTCTCTGCGGCCCTGAGCTCCTCCGGCAGGCTGTTCCAGAGACGAGGACCATACCACTGAAAAGCTGCCTCTCCGTGAGTATGTGTCCTGACTTTAGGGACAATTAAAAGGCCAGTACCAGAGGACCTCAGGGTCCGCGAGGGTTCGTATGGTAAAAGCAGATCTGAGAGATAAGAAGGCCCAAGACCATTAAGACATTTAAAAACCAATAAAAGAACTTTAAAATGTCATGGTCCGTGGTCCTGTGTCTGTGGAATGCGTGATGCTCGGGTAGCCACACCCCCGGGCTGGGCCATCACCAGCACACCTGCTCTCCATCCCGGTGATTACACGGAGATCCACTTAATCCGGCGCTGACGGATGCTCCACGCCAGTCCGTAGTCATCCCCACAGTGGTAACCAGACTTCCACGAAAAGTGTGCATTCTCTTCTGCTTGGAACTTTGTTTAACCTGCCTACTTCTGTCCAGGTTTCTACTCGGCGTCTGCTACCTGCCTGTCCTCCGGCTCAACTGGATCTCGCGGTGCTCACCTGGCCCACTCGCCATTCCACGGACTTCCTGCCCCCACGGACTGCCACACTTCCCTCCCGAGCTCCCACGGTTCCGTTCTATCGTAAGCCCCTACTCTAACTCAGTCCTAATATGTTCTCCCCGCTTCCTGGCTCCCTAGAAATCATCTCCCCTTTCTATTGCAGCCCCCCGCCGTCCCGATCCCGGCTTCCTCGTGTCATTGTTTCCCCGGATTTTTAGTTTCTGTTTTGCTCTCTACTTTCCCCGGGTCGCCTTTCGTTGTTTTAATAAAGTGTCTTTTTGTTAGCTCGGAGTCTGCGCCTGGATCCTTTCGTGCCCGCGCACCACGGCGCATGACATAAAATCGATCCTGACACACACAGGGAGCCAATGCAGTGATTCTAAAACCGGTGTAATGTGGGCCCGCCCTCTGGTCTTCGTCAGCACACGAGCTGCCGAGTTTTGCAAAAGTTGTAAAGTTGAAATATTCTTCTTAGGAAGACCAGAGAGCAGGGCATTACAGTAATCAATGCGACTGGTAATAAAAGCATGCATCAGCATCTCCGTGTTGGCCCGAGAGAGAATAGGGCGGACTCTGGCTATATTTTACAGCCAGAGTCGTGTTTGAGAATTATACCACGGAGTCAGGTACTTCTGATTTGAGGTCTTAGTTTTCACAGGACCTACAGTATCCAGAGACGTACGTAGTGAGGAGGAGAAATTATTAACAAGATAATCGACCTCTGTTGGAGCAGCGTTCAGATAGCTGTTCTGCTCTGTGTTGGTACAGGGCATTGAAGATGATAACAGTGGGTGGATTATATTCTTAAACTTAGTTACAGCACTTTCAGAAAGACATCTACTGTGATAAAGTCTACTCCCCACTGCTGTGTAATCAATTATTGTAAATGTAAATGTTATCAGGAAATGATCAGACAGGGGAGGGTTTTCAGGAAACACTTTTTTTTCACGACTAGCACATGTCTCCTTGTGTACGACCGACAAACATTACTGGACATAAAAGACGGTCTTTCTTATAACTTTCCGGAGTTCAAGTTTTGCAACACGGACCCTCCGTTTGCAGACCCCCCATTCATCTCACCTGAGACGCCTTTGTTCTCTGGCCCTGGAGGCCGCAAACGCCGACGCAGAGGGAGAAGATCTGGCGTTCTGTTTCGACTGAGACGGCGCACTAACAGACCACCGTTACCCAGTTTATTACTGGCTAACGTGCAGTCTCTGGAGAACAAGCTATGCGAGCTTCGGGCACGGATCTCATTCCAGCGAGAGATGCGGGACTGCTGCGTGATCTGCCTCACAGAAACCTGGCTATCGGACAAGGTACCGGACTCCGCAATACAACTACCGGGGTTCTCTGTGCATCGCGCGGACAGGTCACAGGATCTTACTGGGAAAAGCAGATGCGGTGGTGTGTGTTTCATGATCAACAACAGCTGGTGTGATTATGCAAACATGCACCCGGTCAAATCCTTCTGCTCACCGGACCTGGAGTACCTGATGATTAAGTGCCGGCCATTCTGGCTACCGAGGGAATTTACAGCAGTGATTATTACGGCTGTTTACATTCCCCCACAAGCCGACACTGACCGTACACTCAGGGAACTGTACAGCACGATCAGCAGCGAGGAAACCGCACACCCAGAGGCAGCGTTTATCACAAGAGACTTTAATAAGGGAAACCTGAAGAAAGTCTCACCCAAACTCCACCAACACATCCATTTCAACACACGTGGAAACCGGCTACTCGACCACTGTTACACCTCTTTCCGGGATGCGTACAAAGCCCTCCCCCGCGCCCCATTCGGCCAATCAGATCACCGCTCCATCCTGCTCCTGCCCGCCTACAGGCAGAAGCTGAAACAGGAAGCTCCAACCCGGAGGGCGGTGCACTGTTGGACGGACCAATCGGAGTCTACGCTGCGGGACTGTTTTGATCACGCGGACTGGGAAATGTTTCACGTGGCTGCTAGGGACATTGATGAGTACACAGACTCAGTCTGCGGATTTATCAGGAAATGCGTGGAAGATGTCGTCCCATCCAGAACAGTTAAATCCTTCCCAAATCAAAAACCCTGGATTAACGGAGATGTTCGCGCGGCACGGAGCACCGCCTTTGCCTCCGCGAACACATCGGACTACAAACACGCACATTACCAACTCTGGAAGACGATCAAAGCAGCCAAACGTGAGTACAGGGACAGGGTGGAACAACAGTTTGACAACCCTCGGAGTATGTGGCAGGGACTAAACACGATCGCAGACTTTAGAGGGAAAACCAGCACACCGCAGACCACGGCCTCTCTGTGTGAGGATCTAAACGTATTCTACGCTAGATTCGACACAGCGAACACCACGAGACCGGACAGTGTGCGCACCGCGGATGACGTCAGTGCGCACACTGTGTCTGAGGAGGATGTGCGGAAGTGCTTCAGGAAGGTGAACGCACGCAAAGCTACTGGTCCGGACGGGATTCCCGGCCGCGTCCTCAAGTCATGCGCGGCTCAGCTGGCTGGAGTGTTCACGCACATCTTCAACCTTTCCCTCTCTCTGTCTGTAGTCCCAGCCTGCTTCAAAATGGCCACCATCGTCCCTGTACCCAAATCCTCCACCATCTCCTCATTGAACGACTGGCGACCTGTAGCCCTGACCCCCATCGTAAGCAAATGCTTCGAGAAGCTGGTCAGGGACTTCATCTGCTCTGCACTACCCGACTCACTGGACCCTCTACAGTTCGCATACCGCCACAACAGGTCCACTGATGATGCCATAGCCCTGACACTACACACTGCCCTGTCACACCTGGAGAAGAGAGACACGTATGTGAGGATGCTGTTTGTAGATTACAGCTCAGCATTCAATACCATCGTTCCCTCGAAGCTGGACAGGAAACTGCAGGATCTAGGACTGAGCAGCTCCCTCTGCAGCTGGATCCTTAGCTTCCTGTCTGACAGACGCCAAGTGGTCAGACTGGGCAGCATCACCTCATCCCCCATCACACTGAACACTGGTGCTCCACAGGGGTGTGTACTGAGCCCTCTCCTGTACTCACTCTTTTTTTTTTTTTTTTTTTTTTTTTTTTCTAAATGACATCAGAAACAGCAGTATGCGACATTACGTGATGGCAGAGCTTCAGTTCATCCTTTGTCATTTTTTTTTTTTTTTTTTTTTTTTTAATAAATAGGACAGGGGGAATGAATGAGAGAAAGAGGGGGAGAGAAAGAAAGAAAACCAAAGGGGAGAAGAGACGGTGAGAGGGGGGGGAAGAGAGAGAAAAAAAAAAAGAACTCCTGGGTCACCTGTATGGAGAAAAAAAAAAACAAACAAAAAAAACAAACAGAGGAGACAGCAAACAACAAAGAGCAACATAATAATAGAGAAAACAAAGCACCATCACAATAAACTAGCTAGTCATAGATATCAATATTTACTAAATAATAAACGATATTGTGCAGCACGCAAGATAGACAGCGCACAGTGTGCTTTGAGGCAGCAGCCAAGAAAGCTGTAGTCCGCGTCTGTGCATACCTGTGTGGATCAGCATGCTTGCATTCCAAAGGTTTCTCCATGTAATGATCTGCTAGGGAGTGTGGGGGGGCCACAGCCCCGTCCTCCAGGGTGTGAAGCGGGTATGGAGGAGATCAAAACTCCAGACATCCAGAGGCCCCCAGAACACAAGAGACCATGGAAGACCAACAGAGGGGCAGCCGCGCCACTGTTCCAGTAAGAGCTGAGGAGAGTCCCAGATGAGGGCTCGCCCAGCAGCCGCGGAGCAGAAGTCAGGGGGAGTTGCAGTGACGCGCCCGTGAGCTCCGCCGGCCCCCAGCTGTGCCTGAGTGACCGAGCCCCAGGCCGAGAGGCCGGGGGCACCCCACCTCCAAAGGGGCCCGAGCGAGCCCCAGGCCCCAGGCCCCGACAAGCGGCCACCAAGGAGTGAGCCGGTGTGTACCCGGACGCCCACCCCCAGACACAAAGAACCACCAACACACCGACACCTGAGGGAGTCCGCCACCGGCAGGGGAAGTGGTGGTGGGTGGAGATAGGCCTCCAAACCTTGGAGGGCCCGAGATGTCCCCAGAGAGGTGGCGTCTGATACCCAACCTGACATATAGACACAGACATACAGGCACACACAGACACAAACATCCATTCCCACCCTCATGCTCTCATATGCACTCACTCCACACTCAACCAACGTGGAGACAGACATAAAGAGACGCTGTACACACAATCACACTCCCCAAGCGTACTCTACAAACCGGGTCTAGGTGCCCTCGCCCCTGGAGGGGGGAATTGCACCCAGACCCGGGTGGTGTTACCCTTTTCCCTGCGGTGGGGAGAGGCAGACCACCCCGACTCCGCAGCAGCAGGGAGGCCCCACACCCCAGACCGCAGTCGGACGGCCAACTCCTCCTACTAGCCCTCCCGCTCCAGCAGGCCGCAGAGAATGGGGGTGGGAGAAGACTCCAAACCTCCCTCCACCCGCTCATTGTAGAGGGCATGGAGCTACCTGCCAAGGAGCAGCAGGTAAGCGCATAGTCCCTCCTGCTAGCCCTCAATGACTAAGTGTATTTAAAATTGAGAGGTGGGCAACGACGTCAGGGGTGAGGTATACACCCTGATGGTAATTTGGACTCCGTGATTGTGCCCACCCCCAAGATCCTATATGTATGTGTAATGAGAGTTTGAATAATGTGAATGTCTAAGTTGTGGGATAAAATTGAGGCAGAGGCAGCCAGAAGGGGACAGGGGGGGGGGGGGGGGGGTAGCCTCCTCTGCACCCTGGTGACATACCCCCACTCCAAGGCCCTGCATGTGTGGGTGGTTGTGGAGGAGCGGGAAGAGGGAGGCAGCTGGAGATGGGGAGGGAAGGAAGGGAGGGGCAGGTAACCCCTCCCTGGGGCCAGCTCCCCCGCTGACCCCAGTAGGCACTCCCACCCTCCGCGACCCGCCAGGGAAGGGGGGCCCAGGCCCATCAGACCGGGGCCCAGTGCAGTAGCGCCCCCCGGCTCCACAGAGCCCTGGACAGTCCACCCAACCCCACCACAGAGAAAACTGCACCCACCCCACCATCCACACATATTCCAGATTACATAAGACGGTAAACGCCCAGGCTGAGATCTTCCTCCACCTCTCCTGTATCTCCCCCTCCGGCAGAGAGTTCCTGAAGAGAAGAAAGCTCCTGCAAGATGTGACCATCCCCCCCACCAGTTGAAGAGCCCCCCAGGCGGCTCGACGCACCGGCGGCACCCTGCTCCAGGGCCGGGCCCCCATGCACCCACCCGCCCACAACCCCGGCAACACACCAACCAGGACCCAAGCCCCCGAGGCCCGGCCCGGGCCCCAGCCCAGAGACGGAGCGCCCCCAGAACCTCACGCCCATCCCGGACCCACCCAGGGGCAGCCAGGTTGCCAGGTCAGTAACCCACGTCCGTCAGCACAGACCCTCCCCTAGCCCCGCTGCACGCAGCCGCGAGGAAACAGTCACCTGAGAGCCAACAGAGCCCTCAACCGGACGTGACCGCTACCCCGGGTTGAGCCCCCCAAGGAAGATGCCTCCGGGGAACCCCCCGACGCCCTAAGCCTGTCCCTACCCCCTCACCAATCACAACAGTGAAGGCGGGACCAAACTATGACCCCCCACCCCCACTAGGTGATGGAGCTGATAAAAGGGGCCCAGAGCAATTGATCTGATGTGGTGGCAGAGGCTGTATCAAGACTAATGTAATCTAATAGATAATTTCTATATTGGTTAGAATTAAGATTATTTTTATTTTTCCAGTTCATGAGGACTGTTTTCTTGGCTATGCATAGGGCAGTGAAGATCATATGGGCTATATTCTTTTCTGAAGTGACATTATCTAAGCTGCCCAATAGACACACTAAGGGGGAAGTTGGAATGTTACATTTCAGACACTTGTACTCACTCTACACCTACGACTGCACAGCCACTAACAGCTCCAACATCATTGTGAAGTTTGCGGACGACACTACAGTGGTGGGTCTTATCACCAACGGTGATGAGACGGCTTACAGGGAGGAGGTCAGCGCCCTGACCCACTGGTGTCAAGACAACCATCTCACCCTTAACGTCGCAAAGACAAAGGAGTTGATAGTGGACTTCCGGAGGTGCAGAGAAGTACACACCCCCATCACCATCAGCGGCGCTGCTGTGGAGAGAGTGAGCAGCTTCCGCTTCCTTGGTGTACATCTGGCTGAGGATCTTACGTGGTCAGTACACACAAACAAAACAGTGAAGAAGGTGCAGCAGCGCCTCTTCTTTCTCAGGAGACTGAAAAGATTCGGCATGAGCCCCCGCATCCTCAGGACCTTCTATCACTGTGCCATTGAGAGCATCCTCACTGGATGCATCACCACCTGGTATGGCAACTGCACCGCCTACAACCGCAAAGCTCTCCAGCGAGTAGTGCGGTGCTCTGAACGGATAATTGGAGGTGAGCTTCCCTCCCTCCAAGACATCTACAGGAAGCGCTGCCTGAGGAAAGCAGGGAGGATCATCAAGGACTCCAGTCACCCCAGCCATAAACTGTTCAGACTGCTTCCATCAGGAAGGAGGTTCTGCAGCATCCGGTCCCGAACCAGCAGACTGAGAGACAGCTTTTTCCATCAGGCCATCAGACTGCTGAACACGTCATAGACACCTCAGCTTCACTACTGGAACTTTAACATTATGCACTCCACACTGTACAGTAATGCCACTGTTTTGCACATATTCAACTCTGTATATTTTATATATTTTATTTATTGTTGACTCTATTTAATTTGTAAAATATGTGTATACACACACACACGTAGAAAAACATTTAGTATACACATCCAGATTTTTTTTTTTTTTTTTGCATATACTATTATATATTGTAGATATATTTATTAGTTTCAGATTTAGCCATTCGTATATTTTGCTTGTTTACGTTATTGTATTTTGCACAACTCTGTTGCTTGTGAAGCTCGCACACAAGAATTTCACTCGCATGTGCTGTACCAATGTACCTGCACATGTGATGTGACAATAAAAGTGATTTCATTTGATTTGATTTGTTAAATGTTCAGTTTCTATGCCATATGTTAAAACAAGATCTAGAGTGTGATTAAAGTGGTGGGTGGGTTCTTTTACATTTTGAGAGAAGCCAGTTGAGTCTAATAATAGATTAAATGTCATGTTGAGGCTGTCATTTTTAGCATCTACATGGATGTTAAAATCACCCACAATAATTATTTTATCTGAGCTGAGAACTAAATCAGATAAAAAGTCTGAGAAATCAGACAGAAACTCTGTGTAAGGCCCAGGTGGATGATAGATGATAACAGGTAAAACTGGTTTCTGAGTTTTTTCTTCTAGTGTACACTTTTTGTGAGCGAATGCAAACTGTAGCTTCAGGTTTCTGTTGTTAGCTGTAGGAACGAGACCCTGTGTTGTCTTCTGCTTCAAGGTTTGATGTGTTGTGTTTTCAGATATTCTCTTCTGTATACGTTGGTTGTGTTGTGTGCTTATTTGAGTTATTGTTGTCTTCCTGTCAGATTAAAGCAGTTGGGCCCTCTCATCTGACAGCACCTTGTTGATCGTATGGCCCATATAACCGCAGCCCACTGAATATTTTCACGTTCTCTGGACATTCTCTGTAAGCCCCAGAGATGGTTGTGCAGGAAAATCCCTGTAGAAATACCAGCTCATCTGGGACCATCAACCATACCATGTTCATAGGCACTTAAATCAAATATTTTCCTTATTCTGATGCTCAATTTGAGGCTTTACAATACAACCCTGAAATATCAGCAGGCCAGTGCATGGGTCTGATTTCCAAGTGCTAAATCACCAGTTAGTGGATTCCCTTCTTTTCTGAAACTGTTTACAATACTCTGTCCTCCTAACTCCTGCTGACAGGGGTCATTGCCATACTGATTCCCACCTACCGTTGCTACACAAAGCCCCGCCTTTAAGCCTAATGGGGTGCAGATGGAGCTCCAACACTCACACAATAACATCCACATTGCTTCATTGTGAACATGTCAGAGGCAACAAGAGAAAATGAGAACGACAATTGGGAGGCGGCAGAGAGCGAAACAAAATCAAAGAAGATGAGCAAGGAAAGGGGGAAATAAGGGAGTGGGGGCACATGTGGAAATAGGCGTGAAGTGAAGAAGAAAGAGTGAGGGCGGGAGAAAAAAAGATGTATGAAGAGAAATGGAGAAAAAGAGGGAAAAGGAGCAGACTGTGGACATGGTAATTGATGGATCCAGACAGCCTGGGTCTGAGGAGAGGCTACTCCACGGAGAAGCCCTACAATGTCCTTTGATTCATATTTGATACACCAGCTTCTGAGACCTCTGTCTCATCAACATCATCAATACTTGCTATAATTTCAAAATGTTAAGGACTAAACTTTTAATTAATAAACATCTCACTTAAAAAACCTGATGGGTTGGGTCTGACAGGGTTAGCAGAGGTGTCAACTAGAAAACAGCGAGCTGACGAGGGCTTTCTCTGTGGGGCTTGAGAGAGATGGGGGGGCTGTTTACTGCATCGACAGTACCTGCATTTGGTATGTATACTAGTACTATAGTATATATATAGTATATACCCTGATGCTCTCTATCCCTCAGCCCATCTAGTCTGACTGAGACACATAAACATGCATTAACTTCATTGCTCTCCTTCCCTCTGCCACCTCCAAAGAGTGTCCAGTTTACATTTGTCGTATGGCGTGTTAAACATTTCAAAATACATACACAAGCAAATACTCCTGTGAGGTGGGAAAGGCTGAGTTTTCACGCATTGACTTTTTCTGTAGCGTTTTTCAGGCCAAGCCATGAAATGAGATGTTGTGTGGTGCAAAACTGTCTCCATGTCTGTCACTGTGTTACAGAGCCTGCATCTTAATCCAGCCACACACTTTTGTGTTTTTACATCCAAATGGTTTTTGGCTGAGACAAAATTATATAAATTGAATTTTTTATCCTGTATTCAGCACTCCTAAGCATAATCATAAGCTGTTAATATTATTAGTTATATGTTTGCTGCTCTAACAGCAACACTGTAATGACTGTGGCCTTTAATGTGTGCATGGTTTACTGCAGCAGAGGCCTGTTGTAGTAACCCATCACTCCCTCACTCACATGATCTGCTGTCATGGGATTGATTGGTTCATTTAATGACCTCATTATCGCCGGAGTCAGTCATGTTTCATTAGGGACAGTTGATTAAAATACAATATGGTTAAGACCAAAATATACTTCATGATGATTTAACATCGGCGGTACTGGATTGGTGCACTGAGTGATTTAAAGCCAAACCTGAAGAAGACAAAGACAGATCACTTAGAAACAAAACATAGCAGAAAGCCAGCATTTGAGTATTCTGATGGTTCAATTTCAGTGAGTAGAATTCTGTCATTGCACAACGAAATTGTTGGAATGAGAAGCAATAGTCTCTCAGATGAATCAGTTAACGGTTACAGGATCACCTACAGTCTAGAAGACACGTGAAAACATAAAGTTAGAAGTGGCCAGAGACCATTTTGAACGGCTCACTGCATCCTAAACAAAAACACTTCTTCAAACAAATAATTAAAATATTATCATGGGCAGGTGCAGTAATAGCATCTTCAATAAGTAATAAATCATTCTATATATTTTCTTACACTAATCGCTCGTTCCCAGGAGTACCTACTCCACTCATATTGCTCAGTTTTCCACCACCTGGTAGTAAATGCTATCATTTGTATGGTATAAATGAAGTAACCTTAACCTGGTGCCAGGTACTAAAAAACCTACTCGGCCAGGGCTTCAAGCGAGCTGAGTCAATCCACCTGACATCAACAGACTGCATGCCCCCGATTGGGCAGTCAGTAGCATCACTCGTCATAAGAGCGATTTCGTCACGACAATCAACATTATGCAGTTACAGAAATGGGTGCAAAAAAACCCACCCTGTGCTTAGCGGTGAATGATAGTATTTAGAGGGAGCTAGATGGAGCAACTTGAAATGCGAAGGTTAACTGGGAGATCTCCTGACTGATGGCCGCTCACAGATACCAATGGACATTAAAAGTTTGTACATTTTTTGTTGGCACTGTTTTAAAGTTGTTATTGGGCCATCAAGGACCGCAGCAGCTGGAGCGCGTCATGTTCCGGGTGAGCGGCTGCGTTTTTCCATTAGCTCTGGGTTTGCCACCTGGTGGAGCCTCATCAGCCTGCCCATTCTCCACACCTGATGGCAATCCAGTTGGCTGTGTTTAAGACTGGCTCTCTCAATGAGTCTTTGCCACAACATCTGCTAACCTCTGTTAGTGCTAGTCCATTCATGTTTTATGAGAAGTCATTGCATTTTTGCTTTGCTAATTTTGCTGTGTCTTATGTCTCTAGTTTTCTCTGGATCATCTATTCACGTTCACAGTTTAGGCTGTTCATCTCTGTTCATTCACAGTCACGTCCTACGGAATGGGTTGAACCACAACCCATTCCCAGAGACCCCTGTGAGCTTCATGCTAGGACCAATTCTGTTTACATTATGCATGCTTCCCTTAGGCACCATCATTAGAAGCCATAGCATAAATTTTCACTGCTATGCAGATGACACCCAGCTCTATCTGTCCATGAAGCCAGATAACACACACCAATGAGTTAAACTGCAGGAATGTCTTAAAGACATAAAGACCTGGATGGCCGCTAACTTTCTGCTTCTTAATTCAGATCAAACTGAGGTTATTGTACTCGGCCCTGAAAATCTTAGAAATATGGTATCTAAGCAGATTCTTACCCTGGATGGCATTACCTTGGCCTCCAGTAACGCTGTGAGGAACCGTGGAGTCATTTTTGACCAGGACATGTCCTTCAACGCACATATTAAACAAATATGTAAGACTGCTTTCTTCCATTTGCGCAACATCTCTAAAATTAGAAATATCCTGTCTCAGAGTGACGCTGAAAAACTAGTTCATGCATTTATTACTTCCAGGCTGGACGACTGTAATTCATTATTATCAGGAAGTCCTAAAAACTCCCTGAAAAGCCTTCAGCTAATCCAAAATGCTTAAGCAAGAGTACTGACAGGGACTAGAAAGAGAGAGCAGATTTCTCCTGTTTTGGCTTCCCTTCATTGGCTTCCTGTTAAATCCACAATACTTAAGGTCTTAAATAATCAGGCCCCATCTTATCTTAATGACCTTGTAGTACCATATCACCCTATTAGAGCACTTCGCTCTCGCTCTGCAGGCCTACTTGTTGTTCCTAGAGTATTTAAAAGTAGAATGGGAGGCAGAGCCTTCAGTTTTCAGGCCCCTCTTCTGTGGAACCAGCTTCCAGTTTGGATTCAGGAGACAGACACTATCTCTACTTTCAAGATTAGGCTTCAAACTTTCCTTTTTGCTAAAGCATATAGTTAGGGCTGGACCAGGTGACCCTGAATCCTCCCTTAGTTATGCTGCAATAGACATAGGCTGCCGGGGATTCCCATGATGCATCGAGTTTTTCCTTTCCAGTCACCTTTCTCACTCACTATGTATTAACAGACCTCTCTGCATTGAATCATATCTGTTATTAACCTCTGTCTCTCTTCCACAGCATGTCTTTATCCTGTCTTTCTTCTCTCACCCCAACCAATCACAGCAGATGGCCCCGCCCCTCCGTGAGCCTGGTTCTGCTGGAGGTTTCTTCCTGTTCAAAGGGAGTTTTTCCTTCCCACTGTCGCCAAAGTCCTTGTTCATAGGGGTCATCTGATTGTTGGGTTTTTCTCTGTATCTCTGAAGCGCCTTGAGGCGACTTTTGTTGTGATTTGGCTCTATATAAATAAAATTGAATTGAATTAAATTGCGCTTGTCTCACTCTGCGTCAGACTTTGCCTTGTCGCTACAGCATTCTCCTGCAAGATACAAGCACAAAAAGATTAGCCACAAATTCTGTTGGTTAAAAAATATGCATGTTAGCAAGTATATATGATAGTTGTTGAAAAAAATAGTTTTTCAGCCTCTTGATTGACCCTGATGAAGACCACAAACGCGTTGGTCACTTAATAAAGTTCTTCCCAATTACTTGAAGTGTCGCTGGAGTCTTCATGTCATCAGATCTTTGTCTTCTCCATGCACCTTTGAAATAGGTGAAGTTTTGCCAGTAAAAGTTTCAATCATTTTACAGCCTTTTACTCACTTCTGCTGTTTCCTGGTTCTGGATTTGTTAGTGGGGAAAATTATGCCCCAGGACCCGCAAACAGTTTTCGACATGGAATTTTTTTTATTTATAATAGGATTAATGTGGGTTATTGTTTTAAATGTGGGGTGAGATGTAAATAGTGTCACTGTTTTATAAATATTAATGTGTTATTATGTAACTTTTTTTGGTAGCATCTAGTCCTGAGTTCAGTTTGTGGAATATCCTGTGAGGTTATTTAACCTGCCTGTTCCATTCAGTCCGAGGGCTGCAGGATGGTGATGTGGAGGGTTTTCAGGATCAAGGTGTGCTTTAATAAATTTCTAAAAAGGTCATCTCGCTTCTTTGGTTCTTACTTTGGCTCTATGGCCGCTCGACCAAACTGACAGAAGTGTAGCACAAAAGCACCCAACACACCAACTCCTGCTGGCCTTCATTCACCACACGCTTAGTTTTAACATAAAAATAAAACTTAAACGTAGTCTGCCTTTTAAAGCTTTTTGCTTTGCTTTTGGTCCACGTGTTGCTATAACATAACAAGCTGTACTGTATCAGTGATTTAATGTTTCATCTTTCTTCAACCCAAATTTAACATCTAACTTCAGAGGGATGAAAATGTTACAATCTAATTAACCTCCTTCAATTGTATTTATGAGCACACCTGCAAAAGGAGGAACCAGATAATGAATAATCTCAGGTTATAGGGAACTACTAAAGGTAAAGGCATGTTGATTTGCAGTCAATTTGTTTATCCATCTATCTGATGTCACAGGTTGGGCTTTTCTCAGTTGTGTACCTTCTTTGTTTTCTGAATCTTGAGATCCCAAATCTCTGTCGAATTTCTAAGTATGGCAAAAATACAATGGATATCTTTACATTTTATAATGTGGCACTTCCTTTGAAAAGGAAAAATTCAAGCTCTCAGAGATCAGGCTACTGGATATCACAAAGTGTGTAACAGACCCACTAGTGATGGGAACCGAGAACCGGTTCTCGGTTCCTAGTAGTCAAATTCTGCTTATCGGTACTTGCACTACAATCAGCTGATTTCAGTTGTCAGTGGACCAAAGTAGTAAGGCAGTATACAGTGTTAATATAGACATTACTTTTATTTTTATTGCACAAAAGGACAAGCGTAATGGTAAAGTGCCAGCTGCATCCAGTACAGAAACAACTGCACTATGCTGCTAGCACAAGCACCTGCACAGAAAACATGCTAACACTAAGCTACCCAAAAACTCAAAGTGACACTAAAGCTGAGACTGCTGATCCCAGCTCAGCATGGTTGGGGTCTGGGCCAGTCTGCTTGTCTCCATCCCAGAGCACAGGGAACCATCTCCTGGGTCTGGGGACAGATTCTGACTCCGGGGGTGTTGGTGTCTGCACCTGGGGGTATAGAGTGCTAACATAGCACACGAGACTGTCAAAGTAGAACAGGAAACAAGAGACATTAACAAAGACAGGGGGAACATGGAGACCAGAGTGACTGGACATGACACGGGAACACGGGGAAAGCAAAGTAACACAAACCTAAAGCCTAGGAAGAATATAACACAGGCAGAAAACAATAAAGAGAACCAAAATCATGAATAACAATAATCAAACACAAAACACTGGGTCACAGTGCCCTGACACTGGCTGTCTGGGGCCCGGGTCTCCACCATGTCTGCTTGATGACCTGGGGGGCAGGACCACGGCTCCAATTGTGTTGTCCCATATGGTAAAAGAAATAGGAAAAACTTATAAAAGACTTGCATCAGTTTTAGCTTGCTTCATATAGTGAATTATATCAGGCTTATATGATTTACTCATGAAAGTGGCCAGTTTCTCATTACTTTCATATATTGTTTTAGGAAGTTTCATTTATATAATTTTTCAATGGATCTTATATCTGTTTTCACTCTTGTATGCTTTTCATACAAGTTTCACACAAGACAGATGCAAACTTTATAAGATTTTTTTATATCTTTTCCATATGGGCTTTTGTTTTGTTTATTTTCAGCAGGTGATGAAGCAGATTTTAGCGTCTCTCTCTTTATCCCTCTTGTTCTGCCTTTTATAACTTAAATCGGATATTATAGTTGTAAGCTGCCCTAGAGCTCCCTCTAGTGGCTGCTTTGTAATATGGGTTCGGTTACTTTGGGAAAGGAAAAAATGAGAACGTGAAGAAGAAATAAAAGATGGCGGAAAGTGATACCGTGATGTTATCGTTCTAAGCTGATACGGACCTTAAAATGTTGTTGCCTTGGACAAGATATGTCTGTAAGTATGAATGTCGATAAAATAACTATTATCTTTTGTTTTGTGTAAAAATGGCACAATAATGTGTACATTTGAAAGTTTTATCTTGTTAGCGTGCAGTAAGAGTGTAACAAGCTAGTTTACATGTTAGTTAGCTAATACAGTATTTTGTACTTTCAGTTTTACGATGGTCAAAGAGAAGGCAATGGTCAGAGGCCATTCTTCAATAAATCAGCGCAAAAAGGAAAATAAGTCTGGTTATTGGAGCATCGTTATCTCGCTGTCTAGCTGGTGAAACTAAGAGACTCAGGGCGAGGACAGCATACCTCTTCTCCTTTATTTTTCTCTTCCTCTCCTTATGTTAACTTTCTTCCCAACTCTTTTCCTTTTATTTCTCTTTCCCAGCCACAGTCCTGTGTAATAACTGAAAATAAAAATAATCCTAATAAAAATCTAATAAGCTATGACTACCAAGTGGACAAGTATAGCAAAAGCCCTCCTCTTAGGAAAAGTAAATCTGTTGGCTATTTTTCTTGATTGATACACTGTGAGACAGGACAGGCAAAAAACACAACCCAACAACATGTAATTTATTTGCAAGAATGTAATGTCCTATGAATGGTGCTTGGAGATGGTGGAGACGGCAGTGAGAATCAAATTCACAAGTGATATTGATAACGGAACCTGAATTATTCAGTTCTTATCAAGTCCCATCCCTTAGGGGGACTTAAACACCCAAGTGTCCTTGGTCTGCTGAGCGACCTTACTTGGGTAATAAGTGGCCGGCACGAGTTACTCATTTCTCTTGTCCCTGGTTGTTTCCTCATGGCTGTGAAAAAAAACAAAAATAGTTTAGCGCTCTGTTCCAGGAGAGGCTTACTGCAGTTTAGACTTTGCTGGAGCTGGAACTCAGAAGATGGAGCAGGTCATGTATTGATCTGAATGTTGGTGGTTCTATCCCTGGCTGTTCCAGTCTGCATGCCAAATATCCTTGGGAAAGATACTGAACCCGAATGTCTTTCCAGTGGAGTCTGGATGTACGTGAATGTTAGATAGAAAATCACTTAAGCATAGAAAAACAGACTGCATCAACTTGTTAATGAGGCATGTTGTATAAAGTGCTTTGAGTGCTCAGATAAAGTTGAAAAGTGCTGCACAGGAGCGCTGTAAGAACCAGTGAAAAAGACCCTCACTGTAAACAGATTGGACTTTGCTGCTGACTGTAATACACATAATAGAAAATTAAGATGCACATAAGAGTCACTTTGTCTGTTACGACACTGCTCAACAGCACAAACCAAACATTTGTCAGTGAAGTTTTGGTGCTTTGATTTTTGTCATGGAGGTGCCAGTGCAGAGGATGCTGCAGACTTTAATGGCAGGACCAGTATATCAAGGAATCCTGTGACAAACTACTGTCTGTATTCCATATTACTGTGTTCGTTTTTATGGGATTTAACAAGCTATGTTGTGATTTGTTGGTGACTGAATTACACCAAAACAACAGAGATTTATGAGACGGCTTCTTCAGTCTTTTACCTTTAATTTATGTTGCTAAAGTGCAGCAACATAAATTATCACAAATAAAACCTACAAACAGAAGTGGAGACGAAATGGAAAAAATAGTTTATTATAAAATTCATTGTAACATAAAAAAGCGAGCACATTTGTAGACACATGACCAGAAGGCGACAAGAATGCTTTTAACTAAAGCTCAACAAGACTGCATCAGAGCATCTTTCACATCCCTGCTCCTTCTCTGCACACTGTGCTAATGCTCTTGTACTGCCACTGAGAGTACATCCCAAGTGGTCTCATAGGTGCCCCCATGTTTTCGCAGATTATGCAGAGCACAGCACGTCAGCACCTTATAATAGCCAGTAGTCACTACACCAGTGTTTGTGAGCCAGTAAGAAGTTTCCCTGACTGGACTCAGAACCTGAGCATCTTATAGCAGTCCAGCAAACACGTTCTAGAATAGCCTCTTTCCATCAACAACAAGGATTACAGAGTGCCAGCATTAACGGCTGGAACAGTCAGTGTAATAGTGTTTTGAGGCTATAATGGGTATGTGGAAGCCATCAGTCGCACCCACACAGTGTAGGAATCCCCATCTATTCTCGAAGCAGGCAGCAATGTCTCTGAACCTCCCTTAGTCAGGAAAACTGATTTGTTTTGGCAACAACGTCTGTGCTGCAGCAAAAAATTCCTGCACGTAACTCTACGCAGTTTTAATGCTGACTCCAAAAAGTTGTCTAGAACTTGATCTAGAACTCATGGGCGATCGTGGCTCAAGAGTTGGGAGTTCGCCTTGTAATCGGAAGGTTGCCGGCTCGTTGTGTCCTTGGGCAAGACACTTCACCTACCGCCTACAGGTGTTGGCCAGAAGGGCCGATGGCGCGATATGGCAGCCTCGCCTCTGTCAGTCTGACCCAGGGCAGCTGTGGCTACAACTGTAGCTACCTCCACCAGTGTGTGAATGGGTGGATGGCTGGGTGTGTAAAGCGCTTTGGGGTCCCTAGGGGGGTAAAGCGCTATACAAATACAGGCCATTTACCATCTCCTGTACTCTGAGCCAGTAGCAAGATTCCTCAGTACAACAGCCTCTTTCTTGTTCAGAGATACATACTAGGTTGTTTCTTGTTGTTGGATGCAGTTTGTTGTACAGGAAGCTCAATGTTCCTTCAAACATCCTGAAGCTGTGCAACCATCCGTGAAGGTGGGAACAATGACATCCCACCTCTGGGAGGGTTGGTTGATCGCCCAGGTTTGCAGCAATAATTTTGTAACAAAAGAGCAATCTAAAACACACAAACACACACACACATTTTAATACCAAAAACCATCACCCGTTAAAACGTTGCTCTAGTTATCATTTAGGTCAAAAGTCTCACGTACAACTAGATACCTTTAGATTACCCTCATACATCATCTAGTTGGTATCTTGTTGGTCCTGTTCTAGCACAACATTGTTCTACAGCTTCATGAACGCTCCTGTATTTTTCCAGTGTTTTGTTTTGCTGCTCACTGCCTTCTCTGGCTCTCTTCATCTCTAGTCTGACAAAAAAAAAAAACATAGACAGCAGTCATCATCTCGATTGTTGGGTTTGTGTTGCATACAAATGACATCAAAAGGACCCCGCCCACATTGATGTGGTACTCAGTTGTAATGGAAAACCATATCATACAATACAACTTTATTTACAAAGCACTTGAAAGATTCACAAAAACCAAAGAGCTGTTGAAGTTCAGCAATACAGGAGGACATAAAAAGTAACTTACGATCATAGTCAACATCTCACACTGGATCGCAGGGGAGAGAAGTTAGTTAGAAGTTAGCACACCTAAACTAAATCAGTGTAATCTGGTTACTTATGACAGTAAAAGAGACTGCAGCAACAATATTTCACACATTTTTTTTAAATCAGACATTACCATTACATAGGTGAACTAATTCAGACTAACGACATAGGAAGCAATATTGAACATAACGCACAGGACAAGAGAGTTTCAAAATAAGACAGGAAGCAAAAACAGAAACAGAGATCCAGAATAAAATACAACCAGACAGTGGGAACGGGGAAACAGAGGAAAACACAGAAAACAATCTATCAGGAAACTATGAGGCTTCAAATATAAATTCTTACAAAAAGCAAAAACAAGAATAAAAATAAAAAAACCTTAACTAAGAACACAGTCCAACGACATGCAGTTAGTGGGGTTGGCTTAATGCTTGGTCCTAAATTACCTCTACTTGTGATGTGAGTGCAAATGGTTGTCTGTCTCTCTGTGTTAGCCCTGTGACAGGGTGGGAACCTGTCCAGCGTGTCGCCTAGCACTCGCCCTATGCTAGCTGGGATCAGCTCCAGCACGCCATGCGACCATGATAAGGATAAGTGGAAGAGAATGGATGGATAGAGAGTCCAGTCCTTGTTCTTCAAATGTACCTGTTTGGTTAGCAGAGTTTAGTTTAGTTTAGTTTGTTTTAGTTTGAAATGGCTTTTTTACATAGATATGTAAATACTTTATATATAGTAATTAATAAATATTATCAGCCTGTTAGCCAGCACCCATAATGAAGAAGGGAAAATGAGAGTTGTTAAGAGCTTATAGGGATAAACAGAAATCATACTATTTTAGGCTCTCATCTAGTCAGTTCTAAGCCCAGTCATTGGAAATAATGTATAAAAATGAGAAGCCTTGTTGTACAGTATTTGTTCTATACCAGTTTCCACAAAAACCACAAACTTTCCTTTTTCAGATCACGTGAAGACAAGAGGCCGCTCGACTTATTAGTCCTCGTTTGTTGTTAAGTTTAATAGTTTTCGGTAGTGCAAGAATAACATGCACAACTACAGACACAAGTGTGTCTGTTGTGTTTTGTTCTGCAAAATATTAAACCAAATAGGGAAGTAAATCAGAGTATGCTACATAAATTACTTTTTCTGTCACTGCTACTGTTTATGTGTGTGTGTGTGCATGTATCTTGGCAGACATTATCCACCCTCTACCTCACTCCAGAAATGAACATGTTTTTCCTCTACATCATCCCAAAGCCTCTGAGATTTGTTTAATTATTTCTCTGGCTTTAGCGAAGGAAGGCTAACTGATTTGGGGCAACAGTAAAGCCCACATTCACAGGAAGCTGAAAGCAGAAGAGCAGGAAAAATCAAAACACATCTGGTCAGGCAGAATAGGATCAAGCTCACCGACTGTTTCCCTGCCTTGCTTGATCCCTGTATTCCCCAGCACTAAGCACTGCTTTCTCTGGCCTTATCATGTCAGCCGCTTGCACCTTGCCGGAGAAAACAAAACTCCAGCTATACCTCGAGGCAAAGCAGCTAAAAGTACTGCTGCACACCATTCAACAAAGGTTTCCTAGCAACCTCGTGTGCTACCTTCTTAGTGTAAAAACATCTCTGTCTGCAGAGTGTAACAGGTGCTGTGAAGTGGTTGTGTAAACCTTTTGTGCATAAATGGGTTTTTAACCCAGAACATGAAAGCCGACTTCAGACGATTCAGTTGTGACTGGTCAGGTTTCCTTTGTTAGGATGCTGCATGTAATTGTCGTACATGTATTGTGTTCATCATGTATTCAAATGGCGACTTAAAGTAATGCCTGAAACATGAAACAATGTATGACTGTGTGTTTTTTCACTGGAACAAAGGAGACTTTTTAATCTTACTGAGCCATACTCATTTTTTTAATGCCCTAACCCTTTACAGAGTCCACACGTGTGTCTGCACAGTGCCCTGAAGTTTAAAGTTTATGTTTTTACTCGCTCTCATCCATGTGACTGGATATGTGTACAGCTTTCCTGTCCTATCAACGATCCAATTTAAAACTCCCAAAGTTGTCATTTTGACAACTTTTATTTTGAATAATATTTTTTTTTCATGCAAAACTCCATGAGCTTCTATTTCATCACTTTTCCTAAAATCAGTTTAATTCTAACATAGAATATTTTGGAGTGTGTGGGATAAAAAGTGAACCTTCATACACTGAACCACTAAATGAATCATGTTAGACATGAATGTAAAACAACTTTGCAGGCCTGGGTTCCTAGTTACATTTATTATTATTTATTATTTATACATTTATTTACACACAACATGATATGAAGGTTCCTAAAGAGAAGTTCTCTGAGTGACATAGTGATACCAGACTGCAGCATATACAGGACTCCCCTACTTCCTGCTCCCAAGGAAGCACGGTGGCTGCGTGAGATTTACACGCATATTCATTTCTCTTTTTTCCAGGTAGAAAAATGTCAGGGTGACAAATTAAACATTCTAGGGACGTAAAACGAACCAAAACAAAAAACATAATTAACTTACTTAATACCAAAAAGCCTCTTACCTACATTCTTAACCTAAACAAGAAAACAGCTCTCAAAAAATTCACAACATTTAAACTATGTACACAGTAGCTAATTTAGCTTTTTCAAAGTCAAAAACACTTTTCTTCACAAAGCGCTGATCTCTACAATACACACCACAGTCTGCTTGGGAATCAGGAAGTAGACATAGCCAAGCTGGTCTCGTCAGGCCCTAATTTAAATGTGGTACCTTCATTCTCCAACCTATGGCCAGCTCCCAATTAGAGCTTACATAAACAGCACCACCCACATGCAGGGAGGACTGGTTATTATACACCAGCGGTCTCCAACCTTTTTTGCGCCACAGACCGGTTTATGCCCGACAATATTTTCATGGACCGGCCTTTAAGGTGTCGCGGATAAATACAACAAAATAAAACTAGTACCGGTACCGAAAAAAAGAAGATTTATTCATAACACACATGAAAAGACCCAGGAAAACCGAGTAAACGATAAAAACGATAACAAAATAACTGAAAACCGATAAAAACCCTGAAAACCACACATTTCACACCTGAGCCTCAACTATCGCGGCCCGGTACCAAACGACTCACGGACCGGTACCGGTCCGAGGCCCGGGGGTTGGGGACCGCTGTAATACACAATACAAAATTATGACCTGGATCATAACACTCCCTCACATAAGATCAGGCATTATACCTGATCTACAACACTACATGAGACTGAACATCTGCCACAGTGTTATCATCTTAATATGAACTCTGGCAGAAATAGGCATCAGTGCATATGACGTCGATTGTTAATGTGCATGCAAGACAGGAACACCAGGGGACTGATCAGTGTAAACAGCAAATGGGGTAGAACTGGAACAAGATACAAATTACCAAATAATGCTTTCTTTGTCATGGTGCTGTATTTCATTTGGTCATTACTGAATTTCTTTGAAAAATAGCAGACTGTCTTAGTTTGAAGGCACGGGTGAAATAGTACTGGGAAACTGAACAAAAGGGCAGAACAGGATAAGTCCGATACTCAGAATTCAGCAAAGACTACCAGGAATTGACAAATGACTGATGTCTGTGAAGGTTCTCAGTCATCCAGGTCATCGTAGTCAAAGGAGCTTGCAAAGAAAAGCGTCTGGACTTCTTTAAGTTGCTTGAAGACGTTTCACCTCTCATCCGAGAAGCTTCTTCAGTTCTAAGGTCAAATGGTGGAGAGTCCCAGATATAAACCTAGTGGGAGTAACCCCCCACAGAGGGACAAAAGGACCCCTGATGATCCTCTAATCGCCTGAGCCAAGGTGTGAAACTGGGTGTGGGACCCAATCAGCCAGAGTTTCGGGTGTGTTCATTGTGAAACCTGGCCCACCTTATCACACGAATTCCTGAGGTCAGATGGCCCAGGATGTGAGTGGGCGTTAAGGCGTCTGGGAAGGGATCTCAAAACTCCTTTGACTACAAATGACTGATGTGACGTCAGAGGTGCAACCATGCAAAGTTCTGTGAAAGTCAATAGAAATAGCCACACGTGTGTGACAGAGTTGACACTGGGTCTGGTAGTGGTGTGCAATACTGTACATTTTGGTATCGATCCGATACCAAGTAAATATCACCGATGCCGATACGTTTTAATAAATACGGTGGATGCGGCATTGAATTGCTAAATCTCAATTAATTGTGCCTGCTCTGCGCTGACACAGGAGCAGCGAGTCCGGCGACCTGGCTGCTGCGTCTTTGCCGAAAGCAGAGGACTGCAAACAAGAGCAGAATTTAAAGTAAAGAATCGATCTCACCAGGCTAGTATCGATCCGGCTTGGTATCGCTACAATCGATATTTGGATTGAGCCGCCCACCACTAGTCTCTGGCACGAACTTACATTTTGCTGCATTTAAAGTCAAGTTTGCACATTCAAACTTGACTTTAAATGCTGTCATCTATGTATGCCTCACAGTTTCTGTAGCTAGGGAGCCAAATATTCATCAGCATGGAAAGTGACAGGAGCATTTCTTTATCTGAAAGACATTACAGTAAACTATAGGAGGTTGTGAGATGTCACTAAGTCAGAGATTTCAGATACGCAACAAAACCAGCATCCTTTCAGCAGATCCATTCTTGTGACAAATTTGCGTCCCTTCCCTATCTATGCATTTGTCCATGTACGAGATAGGAAAGGACAGGTTTGGTGATTGTGAAGAATCAATGTTTTACAGCTTCACAATGCAGGAGGGGTGAAAAATCGCTGTGAATAGGAACTTCAGCACTTACATCTATAAAATACTAAGTATTACAAGAAAGTCAGAAAACAACTGACATGTTTGAGTGTATGGCTTTCCTCTGTGTTTCTGTCACACATCCCTGCACAAAATACCGCTGGGACCTCTTCCCCCAGAGGCAGCAATCAGTAAGTCATCAACCTACAAAACTAATGGCGTGTCAACAGCACACCTATATGGTGAAACTATCTGCGCAAAAAACATCATGCACAATTAACTCACTATTAACTCTCACAGACACAAACATACCAATTCTCCAAATGACCTGTTATAAATCTAATGCTGGGCAAACTAAAAATCCAATGACATGTCAAACATTACACAGAACCACATAAATTATATATACATACACTAAGGATCAATGATGAGTAATACAGCCTAAATAAGTCCATGTACCCCATCTGATAACCATAAAAACAGTGATTCCCCACTTTATTCCCCACAGGCTACACATTTTGTTGATTATATGTTCAATAAACCCCTTTGTGTCATAATCCACAGCCAAGGACTCTGATGCAGACCAACTAGTTACCACTAGAACATGTAGCAAAGAATGGTAGCTGAACCATTGGTTTTATGATAAATGGTAAATAGACTGGTTGTTATATAGCATTTTTCTACTCCTCACTCACACAAGCACATTTTTCTTTGTTTTCCTTCTAACTAAAAGTCACACATGTTCACACTCCAGCTGATCCACTGGAGAGCAACTTGGGGTTAGTGTCCTGCCCAAGGATATTTGGCAAACTGGAGCAGCCAGAGATCAAACTAGCAACCTTCCACTTAGTAGATAACCTGCTCTAACTGTGGAGCTACAGCCACCCTTTATGAGCAGAATGATGATGAGAGTGGAAACAGATGTGTGTCCCAACCAAAGCAACATTTCCAAGAGAGAAAACAGTGGCCAGGACCTCAGAGAGGGAATAGACCAATGACTATACAAGACATGACTTAAATGCTCCCTAAAAACGTTTCTATCGCCCCCTGGTGTCTGGGTATATTATAGGTCAACCCCATCTCCTCCATGCTAGCAAACAGAATTGGGGTCAAACTAAATCCAAACATTTCTTATCTGATTTTTGCCCAAAGATGCTTTCAGCCATTATTGGTAGTTCTCATCACAGCGATGTGTGTTTAAGGATCTCCTTTCTCATAAATTTGATTCTAACAACTAGTGTTGTGTGATATCACTGATCAAGTACACTGTATATTTTAATGATACCTAGCACATACAGGGAGTGCAGAATTATTAGGCAAGTTGTATTTTTGAGGAATAATGTTATTATTGAACAACAACCACGTTCTCAATGAACCCAAAAAACTCATTAATATCAAAGCTGAATGTTTTTGGAAGTAGTTTTTAGTTTGTTTTTAGTTTTAGCTATTTTAGGGGGATATCTGTGTGTGCAGGTGACTATTACTGTGCATAATTATTAGGCAACTTAACAAAAAACAAATATATACCCATTTCAATTATTTATTTTTACCAGTGAAACCAATATAACATCTCCACATTCACAAATATACATTTCTGACATTCAAAAACAAATCAGCGACCAATATAGCCACCTTTCTTTGCAAGGACACTCAAAAGCCTGCCATCCATGGATTCTGTCAGTGTTTTGATCTGTTCACCATCAACATTGCGTGCAGCAGCAACCACAGCCTCCCAGACACTGTTCAGAGAGGTGTACTGTTTTCCCTCCTTGTAAATCTCACATTTGATGATGGACCACAGGTTCTCAATGGGGTTCAGATCAGGTGAACAAGGAGGCCATGTCATTAGTTTTTCTTCTTTTATACCCTTTCTTGCAGCCACGCTGTGGAGTACTTGGACGCGTGTGATGGAGCATTGTCCTGCATGAAAATCATGTTTTTCTTGAAGGATGCAGACTTCTTCCTGTACCACTGCTTGAAGAAGGTGTCTTCCAGAAACTGGCAGTAGGACTGGGAGTTGAGCTTGACTCCATCCTCAACCCGAAAAGGCCCCACAAGCTCATCTTTGATGATACCAGCCCAAACCAGTACTCCACCTCCACCTTGCTGGCGTCTGAGTGGGACTGGAGCTCTCTGCCCTTTACCAATCCAGCCACGGGCCCATCCATCTGGCCCATCAAGACTCACTCTCATTTCATCAGTCCATAAAACCTTAGAAAAACCAGTCTTGAGATATTTCTTGGCCCAGTCTTGACGTTTCAGCTTGTGTGTCTTGTTCAGTGGTGGTCGTCTTTCAGCCTTTCTTACCTTGGCCATGTCTCTGAGTATTGCACACCTTGTGCTTTTGGGCACTCCAGTGATGTTGCAGCTCTGAAATATGGCCAAACTGGTGGCAAGTGGCATCTTGGCAGCTGCACGCTTGACTTTTCTCAGTTCATGGGCAGTTATTTTGCGCCTTGGTTTTTCCACACGCTTCTTGCAACCCTGTTGACTATTTTGAATGAAACGCTTGATTGTTCGATGATCACGCTTCAGAAGCTTTGCAATTTTGAGACTGCTGCATCCCTCTGCAAGATATCTCACTATTTTTGACTTTTCTGAGCCTGTCAAGTCCTTCTGTTGACCCATTTTGCCAAAGGAAAGGATGTTGCCTAATAATTATGCACACCTGATATAGGGTGTTGATGTCATTAGACCACACCCCTTCTCATTACAGAGATGCACATCACCTAATATGCTTAATTGGTAGTAGGCTTTCGAGCCTATACAGCTTGGAGTAAGACAACATGCATGAAGAGGATGATGTGGACAAAATACTCATTTGCCTAATAATTCTGCACTCCCTGTATAGGTGTTATCGCGCACTTTTTCCAGCCAGGTGTTTTCCTTTTCCCATTCCTCCCTGCATTTTTGCAGCCTGTTTTTTCTTTCTCGGAGGGGTACAAACATTGCTGGTCGAAGGTGTGCTGTCGTCTGACACTTGCACCGCAGTGTCGGTGTTTGTCTCCCTGTTGGCCATGCTTCTTGTTGTGGTCATCTGTTGTCTTACAGTATCTTCTTCGTAAGCGACCTTTCCTCGACCAATGAGATAAGCGATAATCTGAATTGTCATACTCGTGCGTAAGTGTGCTTTCAGCTCATTGGTCACAGAGCAGGAGAGGGGCTGGGAATTATGTTTTCAAACAAAGCGTTAATTCCATTAACATTTTAGACTACTTTTGATTCTCACTGTATTACGGGACAAAGTGCGTCCCTTTTCAGCTCAATACAGGACGTGTACTTTTGTTTCTACGTACGGGACGATTCCGTTTTTCAAGGGACGGTTGGCAACCCTACTTATAAATAAAATAAAGTTCACTATCAGTAGCATCATAGCACCACCCAGCTGTATAGAAACTCCATCATGCTAGCTAGTACGCAGTACGAGTTATTGTAACTGACTGTAAAAAGTCAGCACAACGAAAATAAACTCCACCTAAACGTGGTTTATATCTGACCCAGATAGACTGCAGGTCATAACTTCTTACCTGAAGTTCAGTTCACCTGACACTCGGCCGCCTAGGGTCTCTGCTGCTCCTGCCTCCCCTTTCTCTCATTCACCTGCTGGTGTTACACCCTGAAAAGGGGCTGAAAAGGGGATAAGTCAATGACGACGCTCAGACACGATGCTTCTCTTTCAGCAGCTTCAATGCGAATGAGGCATCGTGGCCAGATCTCCCCCTTCCGGCAACGGCAGCCATAACTAATCAATCACGATCACTAAATCACATGGATTATTCCCCAGGCTCGACAAGTAGATCACAGATTGAATGTTACACAGGTTGTAGTCACATTAAGGATTATTATCCGGTTGAACATAGTCATGAACTCTATTTTAGACTGTGCTACATTACGTCTCTTAATGGGACTTCTTTTACCCTTGTTTATACATTTACATATTTGAAATAAATTGAATAATATATTGGGTAACTTTTAACCACAACTTTTTACTCCATTATGAACTTCAACAAATAATCAATCTATCACACTGGCCTCTGTGGAAGCTCCGCCACAGCCACCACCAAACAACTCAGTTATTTTTACACATCAGCCAGCATCTGGCCAGTCCACCACCTCTCATTGTTTATACAAGAAAAAAAACCCCATCAGTCCATAAAAACGAAAAATCACCATCGGCCCACCGGCAGTCCAGCTATGCCCGCAGGTGATGTTTGTTGGGGAGAAAACTTACAAACATACAGTCCAGCACTTAAGAGTCACACTGCAGCGAACGAAGGTTTATGTAAATTTGACGAGCTGAATGCACTCTGTCCTGTACAGGAGACACAGCACGAGAGTGATTGACAATGGTCTACAGCCAATCAGGAGTCAGAACACAATGCGCTGTAAAAAAAAAAAAAAAGAAAAAGAAAAAGAAAGAAAGAAAAGTAAAGAAAACCGTATGCAAAATGGCACAAAAAATCTGCGAAATAGTGAGGCCGTGATATAGGGAGGGACCACCCGACTTAAATCGGAGAGCAATTTGCTGGCCGTATCTTGCCCAGAGATGTTTGGCATGAAGACTGGAGGAGCCCGAGATTCAGCCACTAACCTTATGAGCAGTAGATGTGCTGCTCTGAGCTACAGTAACCCCCTATAACAGGGGAGGATATTCATTCTCAGTGATTTTCAGGCTTCATGTATAACCTTGATCATATTAGCACATCATTTCAATGCTTATTTTTTTGCAATTTTGAACAGAAATCCAGATGAACACATTTGTATATTGTCTGTTACACATGAACTGTAAATGTTTTGAATGTTTATTATATGGTTGTTGTAACTACTTCTCCCTTTGTCTGTGATGGCGAGAGCTTTACTGAGTGCAAGAACGTAATTTACAACCACAAGTGGAAGCTGGTAATCACTGGAGTGGCTTCATGGAAGAGTGGAGCGCTAGGGAAGAGGAAAGCTGAATTAATTGAACCAGTCCACTAAAAGGAAATTCAATTGCAGTTACTGGAATCCAGGAGGGCCGGCAGGATGACTGAGAGCAGGTGGAAGTACCGTAGTCTGGTGCAGGGTGGGGAAGGCCAGTGTTGAGGAATCCAATAAGTTAAACAGCTAAGTGAAATATTCTTAACCAGAGCCAGAGTAAACTGGGGACAAAGAAAAAACAAGGTTAGAAGTCAGCACAGCAGCATCAAGGACCCAAGTCAAAGGCTGGTGATCCAAGGAGCCAATGTACCACTGGAAGAAAGCAGACAATCAGGCAAAGACAGGAAGTCTTTAATTATAGGTACTTGATTGCCCCTTGATGGAATGCAAGTGTGCCTGGAAAAATGAGCGGGAAGCCAACTCGATCCCAGACAGAGGAAAATCCATCCTGGACTTAGAGCCGGAGAAAACAGACTCCAAATACACATAAGACCTGGACTGTGACAGTCTGTATAACTGATGCTGAGGGACGTTATCAGACTGCTCTGTATGCAGCGTGGATTCCATAATTCACCTGGCTGGGCTCTTAGAGACCTGAGAAAAAAACATCAATTTACAGACTAAAAAGCAATGTCTGCATTTCCATTTAGATTCATGGCTCATTCTCATTGATCAACACAGTTTACTGCTGCACTCTGGAAAACACAAGTGTAGAAAAAGATAATAAAAAGAGAAGGCGAGTTGGTCAAAGTAAACAGTCTGTTGGCATCTGCGACCCTCAAGCTGCTGCCCCAGCATGCAGCAGCATAGACCACAGCAGACTCGCAGAAAATCCTGATCATAGACAGATGTTGAAGGACCTCAGTTGCCTCAACAAATAGAGACGACTCTGACCCTTTCTGTAGAGTGCTGTGGTGTTTTTAACCCAGTCCAGTTAATTATTTATGTTCACTCCAAGGTATTCACAGTCATCCACAATGTCTACATCGACCTCCTGGATTGAAACAGTGGTCACAGATTTTCTGGTCCTCCTTCAGTCCACATTCACATTTAGTCTTCGTCACGTTGAGCTCCAGATCATTCTGCTCGCACCACATGACAAAGAAGTCGACCACAGCCCGGTACTCTGTCTCATCATCTTCACTGATGCATCCAACCACCGCAGAGTCATCAGGAAACTTCTGAAGCTGGCAGGTCTCTGTGCAGTGGCTGAAGTCTGTGGTTTAGAGGGTGAAGAGGAAGGGGGAGAGGACAGTCCCCTGTGGTGCCCCTGTGTTGCTGATTACCTTGTCAGACACACACTGTGGGAGACGTACATATTGTGGTCTTCCTGTCAGGTAATCAACAATCCAGGACACCAGAGAAGCATCCACCTGCATCGCTGTCAGCTTATCACCCAGGAGGGTCAGTCTGATGGTGCTGAATGCACCAGAAAAGTCGAAAAACAAGACCCTCACAGTGCTCGCTGGTCCAGATGAGCATATACACGATTGAGCAAGTACATATATGTTGGAGCTGGTCAAGGATGAGTTATTCCAGGGTCTTCGTGATGTGGGAGGTCAGTGCCACAGGCCTGAAACTTGGGGCCACTGGGACATCGCGTCTTTGGTACAGGAACGAGGCATGATGTCTTCCATAGCACTTAATTCTCAACAACTGTTCCCTTCAGCAAATGTCCCACTAACTACTTACACCACAGAGATGAAAGATATTTGATTCATCCCAAATCTGGGAAATTCAATTTAAAGCTACTCTTCAGCAATGTGATGCCAGACCCTCGTGAATCAGTTGAGCAGTATTGTACTGCAGAAAGTAGAGTGTTGCTACAAACATGCTGAGAAAAAGGAAATGAACAGTGGAAGAGACACAGACCATCATAACTCTTATAAATGTCGGTGTGTCCTACAGAAAGACTGCAAGGATGCAGCAAGAAAGCCAGACGTCAGAATAAGACACAGAGGCTCGTCTGGGCCATGAAACACCGACACTGGACTACTGAAGACTGGAAGAAAGTTTTATGGATGATGGATCAACATTTGAAATCTTCATGCAGGATCTTTGTACGCCGTGGAGTAGGTGAAAGTTCCACAGTGTGTGGCATCAACGGTTAAACATGGAGGAGGAAGTGTGATGGTCTGGGGCTGTTTGCTGATCCATGGTCAGTGACTGGTACAGAGACGCTCCCTGAACCAGAACAGCTACCACAGCATTCATGCAGCACCAGGACCCTCTGCTCAGCTTGGATCCCCAAACAGTCCAAGCTGTGGCAGAACCACCTCAGGAAAGAAGAACAAGATGAGCTTGGAAACATGGAGGTCCAGCACAGTCTCCAGACTTAAACCCATCGAGCTGGTTTGAACTGGACAGAAGAGTGAAAGCAAAGCAGCTACAAGGTCCACATTCATGGGAACTTCTGCTACAGATATGGGAAGAACTTTCTAAAGAATATTTGATTTCAGAGTTCAATGAGACTGCTTAATTTTCAATAAAAAAATTGGGATTCAGTGAAACTTTTGACCAGTAGTGTATATCCATGAACATTGCACAGATTTAAAGTTGGTTTTGAGTTTGCACTAATCAGTATTTCTCCTCTTTCTTTCTCACCGTCTGTCCTCTGTGTGTGTCGTTATGGACACGTACACTTAACTCCCCTCAGATGTGGTTCTTGTGGATTTCTTTGCCTCATTGTCAAATGTTCATTTGCCAGAAATCAGTGTGCTCTTGCATGCCTGTGCCTGTCCGATAAAACAGAATCCCCCCCCCCCCCTTTGCCCCCTGTACCAGGGGCACCGGGGCCCCATCAGTTGAAGTCACGGCACAGGCAGGTCAGGTAAAAAATGATTCCTCCCTCCATTGTCTGATTCCTGCCACTGTTTGTTCTGAAGGTAACTCGGTTCCACTTCAAACTTTAATCGACTCTGAGGCTGAGCAAAGCCTTTTGGATACCAATCTTGCTAACCAGCCAACATGTCATATCTCTGAAAACCACTGTAAATGTCATCCTGTTTAGTTTTGAAGCACCAGGCACATCTTTAGTTTTTGGCCATTCCTACCACACCATTGACTGGACTTATGATAATGAAGCCACTGCCTGAAGTCTGCACTGTCATAAACATTGTTCTCCTGATCATCCCCAGACAGCCAGTCTCTGTTCTGAACCTGCTGATCTCTCCTCTGTTCCTCCCATCTATCATGGTCCAGTAGGACCCGGCTCTCTCTCACAATAGTTCTTCTCCTGTGTGCTCCATGACATACCAGCCATCCGTATAGCCTTTCTAAACTGGGAAGAACAATTATGGAGAAATATATTAATGACTCTGTGAAAGCAGGTATACTCTGGTCTTCATCTTCTATCCAAAGATTTCATTTTATTTACTCTAGAATTGGAAAAGCTCTTTATTTTACATTCCTGAGTGTAACCGGGGGTTTGTGCCTTGTTGTATTTACGTTCATGAATGCAAGATTTCACAGAGGGGTTTTCCTAACACAGGAAAGAGTTCTGTCATCAACTACTTTAGTTGTCTTCTATGGTCTCCTTTTATAGAAGGTACCAGATGTGCACACGCTCAGTTTTAGAGCAGCATATGCTCCCATCCATGATGTCTTTTCAACAGCAGCCTTACTTATTTTGCTAAGACATACTGCATCTATTGACAGTGCATTGACTTTGTAGTAGACAAGTGTTAAAGACTCTGGGTGCTGATCTGCTCTCCAGGCTTTTCACTTACTGAAATCATTTAGCACATCATACAAATGATAAAGGAGATCCAGGACTGAGCAGCAGCTAAAATCCTGCTTTAGACCAAAATGGGACAACAAATAAGAGGGGTAAAGATGATCCTGTCACCACTTTTCAGATGTGTCACTGTTACTGTTACTAAAGATTAGCTAAAGTTTTTCTTAAAATGCTATATTTTTAGACATCCCGTGTTCTATTGTGGATACAATCAGTTTAATAAGATTTGCAAATAATTGCATTCTGCTTTTACTTATAGTTTACAGAGTGTCTCAACTTTTGTGGAAGTGGATTTGTAAAAGACAGATGGTGCACTCAAATATAAAAAGTTGAATAAATTAAGAACAGTAGTGAGTCAGACCTGTCACAAAACATCTCATTGCTGTGATTTTTACATTTATGACGTCTGGGATTGCCAGATCTCCACTGTGCTCACCTTTGTCTTCTAATTGTCTCCTTTCATGAATAATCTATTTGAACTCTAAGTTGAGGCTTACAGCAAAATATCTGGTCGTGTCCTTGGAGGGAAAGACAGCTTTGGCTTTTTTGCTCTGGTGGAGACAGCAGCAGACAATAGCACCATCAAAGCGTGCACCTTTGACCCTGATGGGCCGATGGTGCGATATGGCAGCCTCGCTTCTGTCAGTCTGCCCCAGGGCAGCTGTGGCTACACCTGTAGCTGCGTCCACCAGTGTGTGAATGTGAGAGTGAATGAATAGTGGAATTGTGAAGTGCTTTGCGCTATATAAAAATGCAATCCATTATTATTATTATTATGTGAATGGCTGCAGGGGAGGAAAAGGCTCTCCTGTGTCTCTGTTTCTTACTGTGTCAGGTTAAACAGATGTGGGTCTTTGAAAGCTTATTCTGATATTTTTGGACTGTGTTGCCAGAGGGAAATCTTTAACCAGACAAAAACAAATGTCAGGTCTGACATCATTCTCAACATAAAATAAAAGCACTTTATTTTAATAGCCACATCTTGCACAAATGCTAAACCATCCCAGAGGGAGTCCTATCACAGTGCATGTAGCGAGCTCATTTTGATTGTCACAAAGTCAAACAGAATTTGGTCAATGATAGATATCAACAAACAGCTGATATCTAAAAGATGGGCCTGTGTTTGTTGCTGGGTTCATTTGGTAATGAATTCATTCATATGGATAAAATTCAGCCTGTTCAGGTTGAATAGTTGCTGCATGGCTGGAGTCAAAATGCTGATTTGTTGGGATTACGGATGAAACAGTTACTGGTTACCAGAAACAGGTAACATTGTTATTGTTCATTTAATTCTTTACATTTGGCTGCAGCACTTAGAATACATTTTACAAGAACAGAAGGTGGTAAATGGACTGGTACTTATAAAGCACCTTTCTATTTATGTAGAGCACTCAAAGCATTTTCAAAACAAGCCTTTTCACTAAGTCACACATTCTTATATATCACACACTCCAACAGATGCACGGCGAGAAACGGTTTTATATCTTTCCAAAGGATACTTTGAGGATCAATTCACCTTCTGATGGGTAGATTACCTACGCATCATTTAACCAGATGGAGTCACGCAGGCGTAACATTGTATGCATTTGTTTTGCATATGATGCATAAAGGAAACCATTTTCAACTTCAAGAAAGAAGCATATTACTCTTAAACTTTGAGGGAAGTGAAACAAAGCTGCAGACAGTTTAAAGCTGAAGAAAGTAGTAGGTTTAGAAGAACTGCCTAATTAAGTATTAAACCTGTTTTACTTTTTGTTCACACGCATCAATTTATTCTCTGCAGAATAAAAAATACTGACTTGAACAGAATTTTTCATTCTACATCAAACCCATCCTTAAATCCTCCTAAAATCTCCTGAAATCCTCCTAAAATCTTCTAAAATCTCCTAAAATCCTCCTAAAATCTCCTGAAATCCTCCTAAAATCTTCTAAAATCTCCTAAAATCCTCCTAAAATCTCCTGAAATCCTCCTAAAATCCTTCTAAAATCTCCTAAAATCCTCCTAAAATCTCCTAAAATCCTCCTAAAATCTCCTAAAATCATCATAAAATCCTTCTAAAATCTCCTAAAATCCTTCTAAAATCTCCTAAAATCCTCCTAAAATCTCCTGAAATCCTCCTAAAATCCTCCTAAAATCTCCTAAAATCCTCCTAAAATCTCCTAAAATCCTAGGAAAACAACAACAGTCCAGTGACGAGATGCTCTGAGCATCACCTTAATTGTGGCCAGGACACAGGAGAGAAAGAGAGGAAGAAACCAAAACCTGCCGGCCCGGCAGGCACAGAGACTATGACAGTATCATTGTGCAAGGCATGAAAGTTAGGCCAATGTTACTGCAGGACGACCACGTGTTGTTTAAATCTTCACTGGAATGGAGTCAGTCTTCAAATTCGACTGTTTCATGCAGGACTAGAGTCATTCTGAACAAAACCAGATCCTGATTAAACTACCGATGTCTGTGCACACGTGTCTGCCAATCAAAGTAATGCTGGTAATAGTTAAAACTATGAGGAAAACGAAACAAGTAGCTGTGATTTTTCTACAGACCAAGATTTTTTAACATATTTTAGCCTGAACATAAATAATAAGTGAACTGACACATACCAACATTTCCTGCCCACATATTTCACCATATTTTATTTTTACTGTATATGTCTTCTCAGTAGGCCCAAGGATGTAATTGCATATGTAACCACACGGGATTTCACAAGTAGAAATTTGACTGAAAGATATTCTGGTACTGAAATCTGTGGGTTTAAATAGCCTCACAGATTGTACTTTTCTTCAAGACATAATTCCTTTTTGCACATCTTTGTGATCATAAACTCTTATTTTGGCTCGTACACTGTAAGTCTGCTGCTAGAAGACAAACTAGTGAGGAAAGCTGGAGCCAGACTGGACACACTGGGGGAGGAGGTGGAAACCAGAGCAACTCTGTCACCCACCTTAAAACATCTTTATGGAACAAAAAATATCAAACTAGAATCCAACATCCTGTTCATTGTAAAACAGAGAAACACAGAATGTCACAGCCATCAGGCTTTTCAGTTATCACACAGATATAAGACGAGCCATGTCAGATATATGAATTTCCTCTGGGATCAATAAAGTTCTCATTCCTATGTGATACACACAGAAGCTTTAGATCTTGTATATCTACATATAATAGTAAAACTTTCTTCTGAATTAAATATAAGGAGTAGCTGTAAGTAAAAAATGTTAATGTATAGCCTCGAGTGGGCAACACTCTCTCTTTTTCAAAGCAAATCACCTCAATCTGATTATCTGCCTCGGTCTTTCCCTTATTATGGTCCACACAGCAGATGCTGTTAGTGAACACACTCTGGAGGCTGCTTCTCTAATTAACACACTCAACCCAACCAGCCCTCAATTATTACTACACAAACACACATAAACACACACCAGCACTGCCAACTGTTGCCCCACCATCCTCCAGGCTGACACAGATACTGGTACGGTGGCTCAGCCAATTCCCCACATGCTGCTTTTTAGAATCATGGGGGGCATATGTCACGCCTCCACACACACACATGTAATAAAAACCTGCTACAGGTGGAAATAAGGTGTTTATATTATAAGGTGAAAACAACGTTAGATTAAACCAAAAAAAGAAAACGCTTTACCTATTTATAAATCCTGACTTTGTGTACACACGGAGACAAGTGTGTCTTAACCAGGGCAGGTATGGACACCATGTGACACCACATGGCACTGAAGAAGAAGCACTTCCTTCATATTAGTTACAGTACTTTTACAGAGAGACATCTACTTTAGTGAAATTTCAGTCCAGCGCTGTGTAATCTGTTACTGTGAAATTTGTGTTATCAAAAAAGCTTTTCATACAAATACTCAATAAATATTCAGTTTCTGTGCAACATGTCAAAATCTAGAGTGTGATTAAACAATGCGTGGGATCATTTACATTTTAAGGGAAGCAATCTGAGTCTAATCAAAAATTAGTGAACACTAATCACACACGTGAGACAGGGAGGACACACAACAGAGTACAGTGCTCTCTGTAACGCTGTCCAGCAGCCTCGCTGTTTCGCTCATTTGTTTTTTGCAATTTTTTTTTATTTTTTTTCCAGAACATTGTGTTCTGCATCCTGATTGGCTGTAGATCATTGTCAATCACTCTCGTGTTGTGTCTCCTGTACAGTACAGAATGCATTCAGCTTGTCACATTTACATAAATCTTCGATCGCTAGCAGTGTGACTCTGAAGTGGTGCACTGTATGTTTGTACATTTTCTCTTCAACAAACATCAATGTCGACGAAACGTCGTCACCTGCGGGTTCCTTTGGACTTATTTTTCTACAAAGGTTTGAACTTTGAGAGTTCAAACAAGAGAGAAAAGTGTGAAAATGTTCCTGCCTGTCTGAGAAAAGAGTATAAAGTGTGTAGTGAGGGCTTTACAGCCTTAAAACATCTATAATAATTGTAAAAGATAAAGTTGGCTACTTTGCGGATTTCACTCATTGCAGGTTATTTTTGAAACTAACTCCCGCGATAAACGAGGGGCCACTGTACTCTAACACTGGACTGTCAGAGTAAAACAGGAAACACGCAAACACAGAAACCAGGGTAACCAGACAACACAAGGAATGCAGGCACAGCAACAAAAACGAAAGCTTAGAATTCACAAAATACAAAAGTGAACCTAGAGAGCTACAAAAGACCACGAGAACCACCAAAAAAGAAAATATTTATGATCAACACAAAAACACTGGACCCAGGACCATGACTTCATCTTTAGATCTCATCATGTCTAATCATATTTTTTCATGCTGAATTTTGTATTACAAGTATGTTGAGATGTATGTTGTCGGGATTACCTGGATGGAACTGAACTAAAGTCAGTTCAGTGCCTAATAATTCACTTTAAAAGAAATGCCTGTTGACATAAAACTAACCCGTTCATAAATTACTTTCCTGGCTGTATAGGAGAAAAGATAATGAATGCGAGATGCTTGTTTCACTTTCTTGATTAATTTCTGAAACACACCCAAAGTCTTGGGCCACATCATATCTTTTTTTCCACTACAGACATAAATCTGCTTTTATTTAAGGTCTCTTATTCTTTCTCTGCATGCTGCTAAGCAGTTGCAATATCTAAAAGGAATACAAACATGAATCACAGCAAGAATGTGGTTGTCCATATAAATGAATTGTAATGGGACGGGGTGGGTGGAGGGAGTAATGCAGAATAATTTGAACTCATAATCGTAATGCATGTTGCCTTGAAGGAGACTTCATGAATATGCTCAGAAAGTCAGAGTGGCTGGCTGGCACAGGGTTACATCTGATTTGCATATTGTTTACAGCCACTAGCTTAATTTGAAACACAGGTTTGAGCCTCTGATAGTACAGCGGTCTGCAGAAGTGCTGCAGGAGTACAGGCCGTTTCATTTAGCATAGACCTTTATATTATATTATTATATTATATTTATATGTAAACATGTGATTTCTTTAAATGTTGGCACACTTCATATGTCCAGAGAAAAACCACTGATACGTAGTTTAGCTTCTAAGAGTGGAAAAAGTTCATCTTTACAGACAAAACACAGAAACGTATTTAGTGTAACTTAACAGTTCGTGAAAACATTTTTTTTGTGTTGATTTTTGTTAGTTTTTCACTTAAACTCAAGCTTTATCCCTCAGTCCAAAGACATGGATGTCAGGTCAATCTGAGATTCTAACTTTGGTCATGGAGGCCAAGTGGGTTTTTAATTTGGTATGCGAGCCACAGAGCACATATTTAATGCCAAACAGTGCTACATTATACAAACCAACATACTACCAACCTTGAAGATGATCAATGGCAGCTGAAGAGCAAATCCAGCTCTTGTGTCCATTCTGGTCTCAAATCTGATTGCCCAGCTGATCTCATTTTTTCTGCAACACTTATTAACACTTATTGAGAACAACTTAAACTTGGCTTTACCTTATAAGAGCATCAGACTCCCACTTACCCTTCCGGTTGGCTCTCCATGTACCTTTTGTCCCTTATCCCATCAGACCAAGAACTCTACAGCCAAGCTTCATCTGATCTTTTTCAGGCAGTCCAAGAAACCCAAACTCTCATCACCAAATAATATGGTCGGACCGCTGGCCATCCCATGGAACCTTCTAGCAGTCATTTTTGTTTGTTGTTTTGCATCATCTTCAGCTGCTCCTCTATCACAGTCTTCCTCAGCACTGGCAGCGAGATGCCAGTTTCTCTGCCCTCTATCCCTTCTTTGCGAAATACAGCAGCAAACATTGCTGACAGCAGGATGCCAGCTTTTCTTGCTTCTGGTTCAGATGCTTCAGGGAGAGGTTGATGATTAGTCCCTTTCCTCGACTGCCGTTTGCCCCGTTTCTGCATCAGCCCACTGGAAACATTTAGAAAAATAAAAACACATCACACATCATAGATTTACTAGAGCCATACTGCAGAGCTCATCAACCTTTCCCAGGAAGCTATTATCAACAGTATCAGTGTCAAGCTTTGTATCATAAGCACATTGAACCCTGGCTATGAAAATCCCCACAAATAAGGCTTATGTCAGTAGCTGCAATTTCCTGCTAAAATGCTCACAGGCTCCTGCTGCTTAGCCCCTACATCGACTCATCTGTCACTACTCATCAAAGAACTCCAACGCCAGACACCCTTCAAGCCCACAGCGTCTACCTGTAACTTTGGACCTTTTGTTCTGCTCAAATTAAAACCAGTCGGTCAGGCAGCCCCCTTTCACGATCTACTTCAAGAATATAGAAAAGACACATCGACGGGACAAGACTCAGCAGTCCATCTGTATCTAAAGGACAAAGGTCACTCTTTCAAGGATGCCAACGTTCACATTTTGGACAGAGAGGACAGATGGTTTGAAAGAGGAGTGAAAGAAGTCATCTTTGTCCACTGTGAACGACCATCTTTGAACAGAGGGCGGGGCTTACCACACCAACTGTCTGCCATCTATAATCCAGTTTCGAGATCCTTCCCAGACGCCTTAACGCCCACTCACATCCTGGGCCTTCTGACCTCAGGAAATCACATGATAGGGTGGGGCCATGTTTCACAATGAAATTACCTGAAACCCTGGCTGATTGTGACCCACACCCAGTTTCACACCTGGCTCGTGTGATTAGGTAGAGGATCAATAGGAGGTCCATGACCCTCTTAGGGACACTTCCATAGGGATTCAATCTGGGACTCTTGCTCTTGGAACTGAAGAAGCTTCTCTGACGACACATCTTCAAGGAAACTTAAAGAAGTCCAGACGCTTTTCTTTCCAAGCTCCTTAGACTACGATGACCTGGATGACTGAGAGCCTTCACAGACACATTCAAGATAAATTCACTTTTAAGCTCTCATGACCTGTCAACCCACTTCCTCAGCCACAGAAGATCCCAGCACACCTTGCCTTCAGAGCCCAGCATGTTGCTACCAAGTCCCAGTTTCTCTCACACGTCCTTGGAGCTCTCATTGTCTGGAATTTCTCTCTGGTCATTTCTTCCACCTGGGTGCAGCCACATCTGCTTCTCGCAAGGGAATCCTTGACCACCTGATCGAACAAGCCTACCAGTTATATATACGCAACAATCTTAACAACAACAATACCCAACACTACTTCTAGCGGTTACCTTCTTCGGGGATCAGCCTGGGAGCTATTGCCAGTCCCCTCCAAGGCCCAATACATGATTTCTCCATGGCTGCTGGTGCCAAATCTAAATGAGGATGTGGTCCCAGGTAGTGAAACTGACCATTAGTATGAATGTGATTGTGAATGGATGTCTCTATGTGTTACTCTGACACAGAGATGACCAGTCTGCAGTGTACCTCACAACTTGCTCTATGGCAGCTGGGAGAGGTGGATGCTTAGCATCCTCAAAGATGGCCTCCTGACCTCCAGACCATAGAGGCGGAGATGAAGAAGAAGGGCAGGTGTCCAGGTCAGATTGTTCTGGAGGTAGATGTGGCTGGTAAGCAATGGCACGTGTTTCTGATTACCTGTGTTCAGAAGATTTCTGTGAAATGGACTTTAAACAACTACAGTTGTTTAAAGTTTGAAATGTTATTTACTGTGTTGTGGTAAATCATCAGACTGGCTTAGACTGTTGTTAAAGGAAATTATCTTACGCTATGAATTAGTTATCGTTAAGGTTTTCAGCAACTACACTGACCATGACACTGACCTCTTTCCAGGGGTTTTACCAGATTTGTGGATTCTTTTACTTTTACCCAACATGTGTCTGGATCTACACATAATACATTTCTGCTGTATTACCATGATTACTGTTGTATTCTTTTTCTAGGCCACAGATTTTCATTGGTTTCCTTGAATGTTTCCAAAGTTTGACTACTGATCAGTCTAGTGAGTTATGTCAAACAAGTCTTTTTGTATTCTGAGAGAAAATTACTGGTGTTTGTCAACCATGATAATTAATGAGAAGTTAAGAGGCTTTGGTCTTGTGAAGTGAAAAGACATTTAAGTGATGCTATGCATAGATTTGAGTCCATGTGCTGATTTTAGAAATCAAAAATAAATTCAGACTTGTGCATCCAATTCATGATTGTTGAAGTCTCTAAAGATGCATGATGTCCAATCGTTCCACACTGGATCAATGTTCAGAGCAACCATTAAAAGCCCAAAACTGCCATGACATTTAATAGTTACAATATTTGTTTTGTGCTGACGTTCCTGTATGTTCTGACTTATGTCCATTGTTTTAGTCTCTTTTCCATCCATCCATCCATCCATCCTCATGCAGGAGGCGCCCAGGAGGCATCTTCATCAGATGCCCGAACCACCTCAACTGACTCCTTTCGATGTGGAGGAACAGTGGCTCTACTCTGAGCCCCTCCTGGACGGCTGAACTTCTTCTCTAACAGGGTAAGATGGGGTCTCTTTTCTATTTTAACTGGAAAAAAAAACACTTTAATTGTGAAAACACTAAATACCGTAAATAAACTTCACTTAGCTATTTGACTTGAAATGTAACTTAGTGTGACAGTAAGTGCTTGAGCACGTTGCTAACACTTGTGCAGCACTGACACTGGGGCTACGGACATGTCCAGCTTTTCTGCTGAAGATTTACTTATCGATGTTGATCACAGTTGGTCATGAAAAGACATTTAAATGTGTTTTTCAGCCCAATAAATTACACATGGTGCTCTTGCATTGTTTTTTAATTGGATGTTTGTACTAATGATATAATTTTTGCATGAGGTGTAATGCACTGTTATTTTGCTAAACCGCGTGTTGCATCAGTCGAGTGTTCACAGTTTATGTTGTATAAGTGACAAAACTGAATCTCAATCGTAGCTACTTTGCCTGTCCTCCAACGCGTGTGGATCCCAGCGTTTTGTTTGGATTTTGACAGTATTCTCTGTAACAAAAGAGCTCTGCACATGATCCTTTCTCTCCTCCACTGTTGCTCTCTACTTCCCCCATCGCTCCGTCATTCCCTTTGCTCTCTCTGCCCCACCCACCTCTCTCATCTCTCTCCCTCTCCAGCTTTCTCTCCTTCTCTCAGTCATTCATTTTACTTGTGCCTCTTCAACTCCTTCTTTTTTTATCATGCATCAACTGCTGTGTCTGATTAGCACATCATTCAAGGCCTAGCTAATAAAGTCCCTCTCCTTCACCATTAGTGAAAAAAAACCCTAATCTCTCTCACTGTTTCACTCATCTAACCGAATCACTCTCCCCTCCCTTCTCTTCACCGTCTCCCTCTAATCCACCACTCCTCACTTCTCTTTTTCTCTGTTTTCCCTGAAGACTTTGCAAGGTTAAGGCTGTAGATGTACTAGGTCGTACGCAGAGAGAGAAAAAGAGGAAAAATGGTTTGTGGAAACCATGACCTCAAGACAGTGATGACGAAGAGGCTTTAAACTTTCTAAACGAGATCATCATTTAGCTTTATTTTCACTAACTACAGACAATGACCAACCGCCACTTCATCCAAACGGTTAGAGTGAGAGAATTTGATGAAAATGAATGTAAGTTATTTATATTTGGGAATGAGCTGTTATATTTTGGGGCAAAGCCTTATTTCATTAATTTAAACACAATAAAAATTAATAACTTGATGAGATTCTATATTTTTTGTCAAAGTTGAGGCTGGAAGGCAGTTCAGGAGCTCGAAGGAAAGAGCAAACAAAACCAGTTCTTCAGAGGATATTTAGTTCACTAGCTGGGGTCCCAGTTTCTGCTGCCGAACCCTTATACGACTCACAGGGACAGAGAACGGACATGGCTGTAGCAGTGGTGCAGACCCGACTGGCTGCACTGGAGGTGTGGAGTTGGTCTGCTGCAGCTGCTTCGGTGAAACTTGGTTGCAAACACAAGTAGCTGGTGCTGGAACAGGCTGAAGCCAGACGGTGGAGAACCAACAGAAGAGACTGAAGCCTGGGAGATGAGCAGAGGGCCAGACTATGGGCTTGTATAAATCACTAGAACCACCACAAGGGGTCATTTTGACAGCAGTAACGGCATTTTACTTGAAGAAGTTAAGATGTTAATCTCCTAGGACCTGGCGTCCACATATGTGGACATCACATTTTGGATTATTTAGACTAAAATACTTAATTTTGCTCTACATGGGCCTGATATCCACTTACGAGGACATTATACCGCTACTGTTCTATCAAAATTTTAAACAAATATCTTCGTATGTGGCTCTGATTTTTCTTAGAAACAAAAATAAGGTTTAAAAAAAAGTTGTAATTCTTTGTTTTTACATTCATCAGGTCCCGATCAGCCCAAATATCAAAGAGAAATTAAAAATGCTGCTGTGGAAGAGTTCGGCTCTTAGGAGGTTAATTTTCATCTGTTTTTTGTAGTTCTAAGGAATATTTGACAAAAAAAAAGTATTTAAGATTCATTTTAGTTGTTTATGAAATATTAAGATCATTTTACTACAGATTTTAAAGTTAAAATAGACATTAGAATAAACGAATAATATATTAACAACGTAATATACTAACAAATACATACAGCTAACATCTAAAAATGTAATTATTTCAGAAGAAGAGCATTGAAATGGAAAACATGGGATTAAAATGATTTTTCTGTGAAACAGATTGAACAGCTGATTTAAATGTCAATGATGCCTTCATAGGTCGTTAGGCCTCTGTCCCAGTCAAACACCAGTCTCACATCTATATCAAGACTTATGTAAAATCAACTACCAGAAAGGGCCAATGCAGCCAGGATACGCCACACGGTGCTCTAAGACTGTATTAAAGTTTATTATCTGCTTTACTATAATTACAGAAAATGCAGAAATGACCTAAAACTGGCAAAAAGAATGAAAACATTTTAACGACTCAGTTTGTTATTCAAAGCAGGGTTATATGGTGAAATTAGTGAACAGTTTTTGAAAGTTTGGCTGTTTTGATTTTTAGATTTTCTAACACCTTCCTGCTTCTGTTCACAGGAAGTGTCTCAATATGCAGAACCTAAAAAGCTCCCCTTCACATTTCCACTATCAGATCCAGATTTGCATCTGGCAGTTTATGTAAGTTTGCAGGTAGAATATCTGATGGGCAATGACAAAGGTACGCTGTCTTCAAACCTGTCCTTTGAAGCTTTTTTCATTCTTTCTCTCTGTAAGTACTTTCATGTGTAAAAACATGGTTGTCTTCAAAGAGAAGATCAAACTGTTTGACTGACCACCTCTCTGATGAACCCAGATCCTCACCCTGTAAGCCCGTCTGCTGGGAAATGGTGCAAATGTATGTGTTTGAAAATAGACTTCAGTTCTTTACATGTCAGAACGTCATAAAAACCACAACAAACCATAAACTTCTGCCCTTATAAAGTCCTAGAGTTACATAAATAAAACCTCAATTAAACAGCAAAATACAGCATATTAAGTGGAAGTTGTGGCCCAGGAGGTCGAGTAGATTGTTTACTTATCGGAAAGCTGGTGCTTAGTTCAGACTGGCTACTCCAGTCTGCAGGACCAAGTATCCTTTGATACTAAAGCCAAAGCTGCCTCTGACATATCCAAGTGTGAACGTGAAACAAGGTATAGATACAGAGAAAAAGCCCTTGTGTGACAGGGTGAATGAGGCATGTAGTAAAAACTATTATCGCATTTAGCATATTTCACTGTCATTATTATTAATATTATTTATTAATAAGCAGTAATGCTGAATTGTGTGAAAAATTAAGTATACCCATACTGTTCCCATGGGAATTAAGAGGGTAAGCAGCTGCCAGCTGCTGCTAATCAAACGCACGTGATTAACTGATCATTAGCGAGCGTGACCACCATGATAAATTCTGAACTTTTGGTACGTTGCTCATGTGAAGAATTCAGGAGTGTGTTAACATATCATCAAGGACAAAAAGACATTAGCAGTTATTTCAGAGAAGAAGTTGTTGGCGCACACATAGTGGATCAAAATGTTCCTGCATCATTATTTATCATTATCTAAAGTTAAAATCCTTCTCTTCTCATAAAAGGTCGGGAATAATCAGGCGCCGTCTCACCTTACTGACCACATAGTATTGCATCAACCCAACACCTTGGCTCTCAGACCATAGGGTCTTTAAAAGTAGAACGGGGGGGGGCAGAGCCTTCATCTTTCAGCTCTCTCATTTGTGGAACCAGCTCCCAGTTTTATTCAGAGGACACCCTCTCTACTTTTAATATTAGCCTTAAAACATTTGATGAATCTTATAGTTATGGCTGGACTAGGGGTCCTGTCTTCCTCCCATTTATTTGTTTATTTTATTTCATTATCCACATTATGATAAGGGTATGACGTCAGTGCAGACAGGAGGTGAAGGCCATGTTGGGATAAGAAGGAATAGAGAAACAAAAGAAACAGAAAGAAAGAGAAAAAAAAAGTCAAGGATAAAGACAACTGACACCCAGATGGCCCAGAGACCCCGGCCTTCAACGGGCCCCAGGAGTACTGAAGACCTGCAGTCACAACGTTGTGTCCAGCCCAGCAAAGGAAAGTGCACAGCTGACCCCGGCACAAGCTGAGGTCGGGGCCCAAGAGTCCAGATACCCGAGAACCACCCATCACGGCACACTGTTCAAAGAAATACCTTCAGAGAACCAGTGAACTGCTGCTTCAAACCATCAACATTGCACATTACCAATAAATACAGTATCTGCTGTGTCAAGTGACATCTTACTTGAAAGATGTACGGCCTAGATTGCCACATTTCCTGCTATGGAAAGGTAGGGTAAAAAATACATGTCAGCCTTTGGGAAGCTTGTTTGTTATTCTTTAACAGTAAAAACAACAACAATAATATAAAAAGGTATATTCATTTTCAAAAACAGGAACAAAGTGCTGGAAAATTCTGATGAATCTATAAACGTTCATACAGAGAGCTGGTTCATGCTTACATTAATTATTTAAACTTAATGTTTTTTTCTTTAATAGAAATATTAAGTGTGGGTTTCAGGAGATTCCTCCAGGTGCTGCACTTTTAAGGAGTGATTTATGCCCTGACATCTGATTCTTGTCAAGAATTCGAGTAATGTCTTGGGAAAGACGTTTAATGTCTAATATGTAAACCCAGCGTAGGATCAATCTTGTCTCCGCTGCTACATTTCAAAACGTAAAATTTGCTTTATGCATCGTAACATCCATAGGACGTCTGGAGAAGCCAGAATGAAAAGAAGAAGGAGGTCACATTTCAGCATATTGTTTACTTTTGATACGGGAACAATATCTTACAATCTGTAATAAAAACAATATATTACTCCTGGTAACATCAGCAAAGAGTTCAGAGTTCTGTGGTTGGAGGAACAAATCCTACTTGGTTTCAGGCTCTTTGTTTATATCTGAATTCTCCCAAAATGCTGCAAGTTTACACAGATGGTGAAACCAGCAGTCAAAGGATTATGAGAGCCAGTTATGCTATTGTGAGTGGGTTTTACATTATTGCCGTTTACCAAGTTATTTAACATTGCAATCCTCTGTGGAAATAAAGCAGCCACTCTTCTACAGCTGAGGGCATTAGCACTGAACAAACATGTTTAACAAAAGTTCCAAATACTTCAGCTCTCAGAAACAGATGCCCGATCCACATTTCTGCTGTATGGTGTAGTCACAGCTGTGACCGGACTATCTGCAAACCCTGATGGCTGGAATCAGAAAGAGCTGCCTGGTGGACACAGTCCTATCCTCAAGTAAACAACATCTGCAGGTAGCAGCACCTGCTGTGGCCCCAGCCAGCTGGAGGCCTGGTCAGGTGATGGAGAAGGAACCTGGGCCTCGCTGATATCACCTGCTGGGAGAGGGCTCTTCCCTCATTAGCTGAAGGGAGCTTAATCCCTCTTTCTATCCACAGATTCAGAAGGGTCTTTAGATATCCTGCATTACACACAGGAATGACAGGGTTATGCATAACAAACAAGAAAGCAAACTTACACAGATGCATGTGTCACACATGCTTGGTGTGCAGCATGTTTGGAGCATCGTGCTGACTCTGTGAGACTCGAGTGTAGCTGATTGAATTTAACCAGCGTTTTGTTGGGAAAGGCTTTTATTTGCTGCAGGTTATATAAGAAAAGCAGAGAAAATAACATTCTTGTTTTTTAACGTTGCCTTGTTATTCGTCATTTATTAACCATTGTTTTGGTCACAGAAGCAAAGTTTGAAAGGTTTTTTCTTCCCTTCCCTATTCTAAGCTGTCAAAGCACAACATTTAATACAAAAGAACAAAGACTGTACTCCACCGTGTCACTGATGTTTCCTCCTTACAATGTCAAGAGCCCTCTGATGCTCTTTAGCTACATAAACATAACAGAATGAAATCAGTGTATCTGTGAGAATCAACTCTTTCACAGATATTTGATGAGGGGCTACGCTGACACAGCCCCGCATCAGATATGCAGCAGGAATAGCTCAGTGGCTTCTGTCAGTGGTTTCATTACCAAAGCAAGAATACAATAAGGTGAGGATAGTGATAAATAACAAGTGTGTAGAACTGAAGCTGCATGAATTCACCAGGTTTAAATATTAAGCTTGCATTATTCCTAATATTAGTGACAAAAACTTTCCACTTATTACTTTAATATAAATGTGTAATTTAGAACTTCAAGGCTTCCAGTCTTTTTTGGTGGGGCGTATAATGGTGTACATCGCTTTTTTAATAAATGAATAAGCACCTCTGCCTTCAAGGCCTTAGGAAATTTGAAATATTTCTGTATGCCCTTGCCACCGGGTGTATATATAGAGTCTACAGCAGGCTCGGCACAGGGACATGACAGGGCAAAGGCAATGCACTTGGTCTGTTTGTTTCCCTCAGAGGAAGCTTGTCCTTAGTATTTGACCTTTCCTAACTGCAAGTTGTGAGATGCTCGTCAGTTTTGTGGAGACCAGCTCTCGTCCTGGAGCTGTGTCTTGGGCAAGGGCAAGGCCAAGCTCTTGATCAGGGCATGAGCGCACTGTTCTTTTACATGGTGTGCAAAGAACCGAGGCCTGTCCAGGGGTAGAAGGGGCACAAGCAGCAAATCTGTCACTTGTGTTTTTGTTGGTGTTTTAGTCTAAATTGGTATCAGGGGCATGCCTTCTTTAGACAGATGATAAATAAAAACATGAAGAAAAGGACACTTTTCTATCTAAAGTTCAGTCTAACCGTTTCAGGAAGCTAATTTGTTCTCTAAGTTTCCTCCCCTAGAAATCAGTATAAATTAAAATATAACAGCTGCAGCTGTAGCTTAGTCAGTCCATCCAATGCTTCAGCGACGGTGTGTGTAGGAGCCTGTGGTCCTGTCCATCAAACACACTTAAAATTAAAAGTCCAATGAGAAAATGCAAAACATAAATCAGCTCTCTAATGTTGTGCATCCAAGTAGAGAATTGCACTTGATGCATGTAAGGATTACAAACTAATTTCAAAGGCACTGAGGTGCTGGGTAGAGCACAGAGGAAGGAATTACATTTGCAACGTATGCAGTTTGGAGTTTCATATACATAGTTTTTCTAAAGATTAGTGTTAAAGTGAATTGTTAAATGTTGTCATTTTTATGCTTACCATCTCTACATTGTTTCAACTCTCCTTTGTCCCCCCCCCCCCCCCCCCCCCCCCCCCCCCCCCCCAGCCTCTCGAGGTTCTGGGGGGGCTGTAGTGTTTTATCACAAGCACATCCTTGTGAAGGGTTGTTTGATGTTTGGGAAGCTTCCTGCCCTTTTTATGGCTTCACTGTGTTGTGCACGGTGAACCAATACAGGGATAGAACCACATATTGGGTGTGGGGGAGATTATTTTATGACTAAGGATGTTGTTAGAAACAGTTGGAAGTCACGCACACAGAGAGACACACATTCTCACATGCGGAGGCCAGATTTGGGGTCATTGTGTGGTAGACACCGACGAGGCCTCCCTTGCAAGTAAAACGATCGATCGCTGACTTGTTTTCTTCGTGATGAATAAGTCTCTAAACTAGCGGGGCTTGTGGAAACACAGACCCAATAATTAGATCTCAACATTTCAGTTGATGTTTAGCATAATCTGATGACTCCGTTTGTTTTACCAGTTGTGCCGTATTTGAAATAAAGACTGATAGAATAGTACAAACTTTAAAGAACGAATAGAATAGAGTAGAACAGAATGGACCATGTTGATCTTCCCTTTCTGAGGGAGAGCGACTGGCAGAGCACACTGTTGTCTGTGCTCCATGTAGAAGTTTAGCAGAAGTTTTTGTGGAAGTTTAGGCTCTTTCAACTTTCTGAGGAAGAGTCTCTGCTGTTTCTTCTTGCGCAGCTTGGAGGTGTTAGTCGAGTGTTCGTGTTTGTGTAGGAAGATGTTTTTACAGTGTGGTGTTGCTACTTTGCTGAAGGAAAGGTCCTAAAAACAGTCCAACACTTGTTATTGTCGGTTAATGGTGAATCACAAAACAATGCATGTTCATACTTGCCTTGGTACATTTTGATTTAGACATACCACTTGGTCCACAGTTTTCTATTGGTACTTGCTTTAGTTCTAAAGGAATGGGTCAGTGTTCCCATGATGTGTATTGTATCTACTTTTGCACATTTTGGTGGAATATACAGTACCATACCCGTCTGGCTAGAATCCACAGAGTAAAGTCGCGCTCCTTTGGGCCTGTTTGCAGTTCCTGTGGAGAACACTGGGCAGATTCACTATTCAGTCACTTAAACAGAGCCTAAACCTTCAAGGTGACATGCCAGATGTCAGTAGCGGTTTTTGATAGGGGCGACACGGGCGGTTGCCTGGGGTCGCATCGTGGTGGGGGCGGCATCAAGGCCATCGGCAAAAAAAAAAAGTTGCTCGTACTCATGTTGCCCTGACGTCAGCCAGCACATTTTGGAGATGTCACAGGCACCGATTGGTTTTCTGTCGCCCATTTGCTGGGAGTAAGGGCGCCCTCCGTTTGCGAGGTGCGCCTGCTGCTTGTGGCACAGGGAGGAGAGGGCGGGGCGGCGGGCGATTCTCTGGCTGGCTGGAGCAGCATCTAATCACCCACCCCCAAAACAAAATAAAATAAAAACAAAACAACAAACACAAAAACACCAGACATCATGATACAGACTTATAATTTGCACCGATGTCTTTTTCGAAATTCTATACGCGAAAAGTGAGCGCGAGAGCCCTCCGTGCGCATGCTCGCTGCTGAAGTCAAAGTAAACTTTATTGTCATCTCCGCTACATGCAGTCCAGGATATAGAGAGACGAGACGACGAGGCTCCAGTTACAGCAGTGCAAGTAAACCAACAGTATATATAAGAGGAGTAAGAAAATAAATATACACTTTAGGACTCGGGGTAAAGGATCAATAACAATTTAAAATTTATATTTATTTGATGATTTAAAGTCTCACACACAACCCGTCGAAAGGGGAGGAAGACCTGCTGCTTCCAAGTAGAGCACATTTCATTCATAATGTTGTAAATCCAAGCCCATTATGTATTCATGATTTGAATCCTGGGTTGTGTGAAATCCCAGGAATAAACAAAGTGAATCTGTGAACTAAGGTGTAGGTCTGTTAGATCATGTTGTGGTGATCCTCGAGTTGGGGGATGATTGTTCATACTGGAGTGCAAAATTCAAACCAAGATGGACAAGAAAAGTTCAAAGCCATCAGGTGCTCAGTTTAGAAAAAAGAGAAAAGAAGACGAGGAGAAGCGAGCAACAGATGCAGGTAAGCAGATGTGTGATTGGATGATGGCAGGTCATCCTGAAACAATCAGAATCAGAATACTTTATTAATCCCTAAGGAAATAATGTGGGTTACAGTTGCTCCAAGAAGAAATGGTAAAAACAGCAACAGTAACAGACTAAACTCCAAACATTATGTTACAGATTTTACACATTTAAGAAACAGCACTAATATATACAGATCACTCAATTATAAAGATGAAGGATTAACAGAGGTGATTATAAATAAATATCAAGAAAATTGACAAGAATATTCCAGAGTAGAAAAGAGTGTGTGTAAAAAGGATGTTACTATTGCAGTGTTCACAGTGTGTTAGATGGAGGAGTAGTACAGGGAGCCACAGGCAGGAATGATTTCCTGTGTCGTTCAGTGGTGCTTTATGGGTAATCTCAGTCTCTCACTGAGCGTGCTCCTGTGAATAGCCAGCATGTCATGGAGTGGGTGGGAGGTGTTATCCATGATTGTCTTTATCTTGGACAACATCTGCCTCTCAGACACCACCCTAACGGAGCCCAGCTCCATCCCCACAACATTACTGGCCTTGTTATCAGTTTATTTAGTCTGTTGGCATCTGTGACCCTCAGCCTGCTGCCCCAGCATGCAACAGCACAGAGGACAGCACTGACCACAACAAAGATACAACAAGAAAACACCAATTAGTAGGTATAGTGAAAACTTCTGTTTACGTGTGTTAGTCACTTGGCTATGATAGTAAACAGTAGAGACTGATGTAGCTGACTGAATCTTTTGGACTGTTCAGCACAATATTAATTAGTCATCGTCAGTTGTTGATTTGTCCTATCTGCATACTATGCACACTCTGTCGCTCTTACTTAAATTCAGTATGGTTCCAATAACAGCTTTTACAGTAAAATATGTTAATGTACAATCCTTAATAGAGGGGCCAGAGGGGCCGATATGGCAGCCTCTGTTCTGTCAGTCTGCCCCAGGGAAGCTGTGGCTACAACCATAGCTGCCTCCACCAGTGTGTGAATGTGAGAGTGAATGAATAGTGGCATTGCAAAGCGCTTTGGGTGCCTTGAAAGGCGCTATATAAATCCAATCCATTATTATTATTATTATTATTAATATATTTTGTGTGTGGGCGTGGGGTGGGTGGAGGGGCGCCAGAGGGGGTGTTCACCCAGGGCACCGAACAGGCTAGGACCGCCACTGCCAGATGTCTTTCATGTTGAAACTAAAATTTTGCAGAAGATTGACTAATGTGCATCTTAATTCAACAAATGTTCTTACTCTGTCGTTTAATATGAGAACGCCCTGTAAAAATACACAAGTTGGAATTTTGAAGACAAAGTGACATTTAGAACAATACGGCACAAAACCTTATGACATAAAAAGCTGCTGGATTTACTGAAGTGTTACTGAGAGTTGTGAACAGTGCTATCATGACATCATAGCTTATGTACATGCTTTTCAGGAAGAGAATATTTAAATGAGTCACACAAATGTAAATGAAAAATTCTGTGGTACAAAATTTACTTTGCAAACTGTACAATATATAATGTGGAAGACAATAATGTCTTTTGCTACAAGGAGATAAAATTGTTAGCAGGGAGAGATGTTAGATGAGATGGCTCAGGACCCAAACTGTGTCCTCAAACTCTGTGTTGAACCTCAGTAAGTGTTTTAGGTTGACCCTGAAATATTACTGCTCCACAATAAAACTGATTCAAATTGACTTGAACTGAGCAGAAATGAACTGAACGAGTGCACAAACATCCTGCATTGGATCTAAATCTTGGCTGCATCTTTGTGTCATGGCTCCGTCTCTGTTGGTAGGTCTACTCTGTTCTTCCCTCTCATGACAGCTGTCTGGCTCCACCACTTTCTCCTCTGCCTCTTTGGCCCCTTGTGAACTGTGTACAAAAATTGATTAGTTTAATTAGTCCAGTCGTTATCTGTCATTGGAGTGCGCTACACCATAACAGGCCCAGAGGAAATGATTGATGGAAGGGTGGAAGGCAGGAAGGGGTGTGTGTGCGTGGAGGTGCATTTATATGGTGGAGAGATAAGAACGGCTCCTGTACATTGTGTCCAAGAGAGAGAAAGGAAGAAGAAAGTTAATAAAGAGAGCAAGAGCAATGAATATGAGGATCAGAATAAATAAAAATAGTTAGAGGAAGGAAGAAGGGAGTGGTGAGATTAGGGGAACAGCAGGAGATGCCAACAGCATTCTGAACATCTGTTTACGCTCTACGGATTTCTGAGAACACATAAATATGGACAGTATTTCCCAACATGCTACAGTGTTGGAAGGCAGGCCAGCTGTTCTACTCATCATCGATTAATATTACTTACCACCACTGCAAAAAAAAAAATGAAAGGAAAAAACGAAATAACACTTGAATCAAGTATAATTCTTTATGGGGGTAGGTGGTTGTGTAGGGGTAAGATTTTTATGACAAGTGTCAAATTTACACCAAGAGAAATAAGTAGGAATGTGTGTAGAAAGGAATCCTGGGTTTTTGGATTAACCTCCTGTCACTCCAGTAAAAGACAAGAGACGTAAATGACTGGTGGCAGTGCAAAATAATTACACTTGTGGTCCAGCAAGGACATTTAGTCTTGCCCCCAGTAGCAGAAAGCAATCAGTTTGCTTTGGAAGGAGCTGAAATGCAATAAATACTCTAATGCAAATGTCTGAGCACAAAGCATTCAGCTGGAGAAAAAACAATGTACATTAATATTTCAAGACTAGACAGCAAAACAACAGTGAGAACTGTGCATTGCATGAGGCAATTTAAAGGCCGGTTTCCCAGTCGTGTTACGTCTGGGTGGCTGCTCTATGGTTTGCTATTGTTGTTCCTGCAGTTTAGAGGTAATTAATCATCTAAATATTTAGTGGTTTTAACTTTATTACTGAATTAGACTCTAAGGGTTTAGAGCAAACTTGTAATTGGGCTTAAAGGAAAGCTTCTGCTTCTATGGCACCAACTTTAGCTGTGAACACTCTTGTGAGTCCTTAGTGGCGAAGTGCTTTTCACAGAAGGAAAACCACACGGTAACGATTCACTACAGTTCAATAAAAAAAATCAAGAAGCCAGATTAATTTGTTTGAATTACAATACAAAGTAAAACAGCAAGTGTTAATGTAATATATGCAAACTGTTTATCACCTCTACACTACACAATGACCTGCAGTAATGTGGAAATACTTGAACCATTTATGTTTAAAAGAAAAAAATGGTTTGGTATAAGATTGGACTATTACTTGGGTAGTAATCTGTTACTAATGTACACAATGAAGTATGCAACTAATCATTAGCTGACGTTGCAAAACTCACCTTTCCCTGGTTATCTCCTCTGTGGGATGTGGAGGATAAAAAAATAAAAGCAGCTCAATTACTGTCATGGCCCTGTGCCTCCCCGGCTAGCCCAGTCTGGCTACAAGTGTTTTTGCCTCTATTGTCCCTTCTCTCTTCCCTCTCGCGCTCAGCGCACCACCGGGGCGGAGTTCTCTGTGGGCTCCTGCACCTGGCTCCCGCACCTGCATACAATTTCCTGTGATCAGCGCTCACTGTAGCCCGGTACTTAAGGAGGTGGCTGGAGGTGCCTCGTCGCTGGATTATTGTGTAACTCTTGTTAGTGTTCTCTAGCCTCTTCGAGTAATATTCACAAACCATTCTCTTGTCTCTGTGTCAGATTCTACCCGCCTGCCTGAGGACTTCCTACCCCTGCTTAGTTGAGAGTGGGTGAGTCGGCGTGGTGCGAGCTGAGAAGAGGAGTATTTGTGTTGAAGTGTTTTCCTAAAACTGCCCTCATGACCCTTGGAACCCCCTGGACCCGTTCCCCGCACTTGTAGATATTGCACTTGGTGACTGGGGAAAAATAAACAACTCTTGTGATTTCAGTCTGCGCTAGTCCTTTCTGCGTGTGTGACAATTACTCTTTAAGGATCTATAAGGAACCAAAGTAACAGGTGAGGGTTTTTTTAATCAAAGTATAGTATATTTAATATATGTTAATGTGTAAAAATACACATTAATATATATTTATTCCCCTCTCACCCCTGAAGGTGGTTTATCCTTCAAGCTCGGGTCCTCTACCAGAGGCCTGGGAGCTTGAGGGTCCTGCGTAGTATCTTAGCTGTTCCCAGGACTGCGCTCTTCTGGACAGAGATCTCTGATGTTGTTCCTGGGATCTGCTGGAGCCACTCGCCCAGCATAGGAGTCACCGCCAATCACCACTGGGACCACTGTTACCTTCTCCCTCCACATCTTCTCCAGCTCTTCGCTGAGTCCTTGGTATTTCTCCAGGTTCTCATGTTCCTTCTTCCTGATGTTGCTGTCATTCAGTATCACTGCATCTATCACTATGGTCACCTTCTTCTGTTTGTCCACCACCATTTTGTCCGTCTGTATCTGGAAGTCCCACAGGATCTTAGCTCGGTCATTCTCCACCACCCTTGGGGGCGTCTCCTATTTTGACCTCGGGACTTCCAGGTTATACTCGGCACAGATGTTCCTGTACACTATGCCGGCCACTTGGTTATGGCGTTCCATGTATGCCTTGCCTGCTAGCATCTTGCACCCTGCTGTTATGTGCTGGATTGTCTCTGGGGCATCTTTACACAGCCTGCACCTGGGGTCTTGCCTGGTGTGATAGACCCCAGCCTCTATGGATCTTGTACTCAGAGCTTGTTCTTGTGCTGCCATGATTAGTGCCTCTGTGCTGTCTTTCAGTCCAGCTTTGTCCAGCCACTGGTAGGATTTCTGGATATCAGCCACCTCCTCTATCTGCCGGTGGTACATACCGTGCAGGGGCCTGTCCTTCCATGATGGTTCCTCGTCTCCCTCCTCTTTCTTGGGTTTCTGCTGCCTGAGGTATTCACTGAGCACGCTGTCAGTTGGGGCCATTTTTCTGATGTATTCGTGGATGTTCGTTGTCTCATCCTGGACTGTGGTGCTGACACTCACCAGTCCCTCCTTCCTTCTGCTTAGTGTACAGCCTCAGGGTGCTGGACTTGGGGTGAAACCCTCCATGCATGGTAAGGAGCTTTCTTGTCTTGATGTCAGTGGCTTCTATCTCCTCCTTTGTCCAGCTTATTATCCCAGCAGGCTACTTGACCACGGGCCAAGGTAGGTGTTGATAGCCCGGATCTTGTTCTTACCATTCAGCTGACTCCTCAGGACTTGACTGACCATCTGCAGGTACTTGGTGGTTGCAGCTTTCCTAGCGGCCTCTTCATGGTTCCCATTCGCCTGCGGGATCCCAAGGTACTTGTAGCTCTCCTCTATGTCTGCAATGTTGACTTCTGGTAGTTCAATCCCCTCAGTTCTGACTACCTTCCCTCTCTTTGTTACCATCCGACTACACTTCTCCAGTCCGAATGACATACAGATGTCATTGCTGTATATCCTGATGGTGTGGATCAGTGAATCAATTTCTTGTTAGCATACAGCTTGATGTCATCCACGCACAGGAGGTGGCTGACAACTACTCCATTCCACAGTTGGTATCCGTAGCCAATCTTGTTAACCCTTTAAGACCTACCATAAAACCCAGTCCGCCAGAGCTTATATTGTATTTTTAAATGTTGTGGTGCCATTTTTGGGAGCATTTCAAGTTGATATACATCAATACAACCATTATAGCCCAAATTTTAATAATATGCATACATTAAGTGCATAGTAATTACATAAATTGCAAAAAAGTGCAATAAACTACAAAAAAAAATTGAAAATCGTTTTTGTTTTTTTAACATATATTTCTAGTTAGAGAAATTTAAGAGGCTTATCCCTCAAAACTGTAAATACAAAAAAGTTGCACAAAATAGTCTGCAACAACAGGAAATTTATTTTGAGTGTCTTCATAGTTTTATTTTTGAAATATACCAATTTTTATATACTGTAGGAAAAACGAAAATAAATATTATAGTGCAAATTTGCAAAAAAGCAGCATGTGCATCAAAATAAAGTATTTCCAGCAGTGCAATATGAGTCCTAAACGACACAGAAAGTCATAAAGTCAAAGATAACTTTTAAAAACACCAGTATAGGCTCATGAGGCCCTGATGGTAAAAAACTGCATTTCCGCAAAATGACGTCACTTCCAGTTTTGGGCAGGTCATGGCGAACATGCGATAGTTCGCACTGATGGACGTAGGAAGTGTTACAAACAGCTGATCGGATCGGCAAAGCGTGTTTCTGGACTATTATGTTTTTGTTGCTGCAAGTGCTTTTTATGCAGTTTTTGCAAAGCTATGTGTGGAAGGAAACTGTGACTTAGGACAACCTGATGGCATAAGATGTAAGTACAACTCCTCTGGTTTCATATGCAAAAAAAATTATTGCGCTAGCTTGCGTGGTTGCAGTGCTACCTGGATTTAAAAATAGTTACGCAAAACGGAACAGAACACCAGTGGGGACAGAGCATCTGTTTGGTAGATCTCACACTTGATAGTGACTTTTGCTTTGAGCTTGTATTTGGCCTCTAGTGACAGACACTATCTGTACTTTTAAGATTAGGCTTCAAACTTTCCTTTTTTTCTAATGCATGTTGTTAGGGCTTGATCAGGTGACCCTGAATCCTCCCTTAGTTATACTGCAATAGGTGTAGGCCGCTGGGGACTCCCATGATGCACTGGGTGTTTCTTCTTCTTCACTAAATGGGGGTGTCCCAATTCATGGGCTGCATCCTCCTGAGGATTTGTAGGCCGATTACATCACAGCGACGCGATGAAGGCCGTCCAAATTTGTAGACTCCTCCGAATGAAGCCGACAAATGTGACCTCCTTTTCCCCGAAGTTGAAGGATCGGTCGGGTGTGTCCTTCGTGGCCCACCATATCCCAGAATTTATTGCGCGGCTCAGCTCGTTTTCAACAAAGTTTTTAATATTACTCTTATGACTCTTTCTGGGTCACAAAATAACTTTTAACATATTTTCAGGCAAGAATGTAGCTGTGTAAACTTCAAATATCTGCTCGGTTTATCAAGACATCACATATTTGCAAAAGTGCTTCGACGTTTTCAGAGACGTCTGTTATCCACTAGTTTGACAGCTAGCCGGGAGCTTGAGGGTCACTAGAGCCGCCGAGAACGGCACAACTCCCGGCACATCATTTTCAGATCATCACGGTCTTTCGCTACTCAGGTTACTCACGTAATATATAAGTCACTTAGACAACCTAAAAAGTTATTGTTTGGCTTTTTTCTGTTTTATTTGTTTGTGAGTGAATCGGTTTGGCTGAGATTGAAGTTATTAGATTAGGTTAGATAAAATAAAACTTTATTAATCCCCCGGGTGGTTTTCACACAGCTGAATAAATGTCAAACAGAAAACTGATTACACAGAAGTGTGAGATGATCGAGAATTTAAACCAGTGTCCTGTTATATTTTAGATAGCAAGGACCAGACAGCCGAGTTTATTACAGTTTTTCTCAAATGCTAAAACACAAAAGCAAATCCTCTAAACCAAATGACCAGTTGTCTAAACACATTTACTAAATCTAGCCATCATTTACCAATATCATAAACACATGTCACATGAAGACACAATTCACAGAACACAATCCACCGTTGTCATAAATCTAAACACAGCTTTCCTAAAACACAAGTTGCAAAAGAACTCTGCTCATATTCTCAAATGAAAGCAACATGCTTGCCACAGTCAGCAATATTTGAACACAATGAACACACCTGGCGTCATTCATTACACACAACGACTCAAAATTGAAGACATCTGTTGCTAATGCTGTGACCACATGTATAAAAGCGAGTTCAGAGTGCACAGTATGCTGAAGATGCCTGAACACCATGGATGAAGGCAGAGTCAGGGGAAGAGGAATTCGATGCAGAGGAGCGAGAAGAGCTGGCCCTAGAAGGAGAGGAGCAGGCCAACGAGGAAGAGGAGTTCAAACGAGAGGAGGAAGAGGATCAGGCCAACGAGGAAGAGGAGCAGGCCAACATGGGAGAGGAGAAGGTCCAGGAGGGAGAGCAAGACAACCTCGCACCATCATTACGGACGAGATGCGAGCAACAGTTATTGACCGTTTCATCGTCCATGGCATGACAAAGGCTGAAGCAGGACTAAGAGTCCGTCCAAACCTGAGTAGGTTCACCGTGGCCACCATTATCAGGGCATTCAGACAACACAACAGGTACTCGATTGCTTTCTTTGTCACAATACAGTTTTACAAACCTGTGAAAGTAGTCTATTGGTTTCACATCAGTTGTGACTGTATTGTAACACATGTGACAACACATGTTTCTTTCTTTAGAGTTGAAAGAATGCCACATAGAGGTGGGAGGGTTGCCATATTCACAGCGGCACAAGAAACCCTCATTGTGGATATGGTTTGTGGGAACAACCTCATCAGACTCCGGGAGATCAGAGACAAAGTCATTGCGGATAATGTCAACTTTGAGAGCACTGACGATGTCAGCTTGGCCACAATAGACCGACTTCTCCGGCGCCAAAAGACGCGGATGAAACAGGTCTATAGGGTTCCCTTTGAGCGCAACTCTGCGCGACACAAAGACCTATGTTACGAGTATGTGCAAGTAAGTATACATCCATGTTCACAGTAGTTAGTGGACATACTGTGTTGCTCAGTGGCCTACATTACTTCTGGACAATACTGTGCTACCTGATTGACTGTTGTTCTGAACACATGTCCACTTTCACATTTTCACAGAGGATAGTACAGTTGGCCAGACCTCATGAGTACCTCTTCCTGGATGAGGCTGGCTTCAACCTGCAGAAACGAAGGCAAAGAGGCCGTAACATCATTGGCCAAAGAGCCATCACTGAGGTCCCTGGCCAACAGGGGGTGTGGCTGTAATATTACCCTTTGTGCGGCCATGGGTTCGGAGGGGCTTGTCCACCGGCATGCTGTCCTTGGGTCTTACAACACCCACCGTCTCCTCACCTTCCTAGGGGAGCTGAAAGACATCCTCCTGGACCGCCAACAACACCATCCTGGGCCCGCACATCACATTTATGTGATCATTTGGGACAATGTCCGCTTCCACAGAACAAACCAAATCAGAGAGTGGTTCACCGCCAACAGTGACCACTTTTTAAATGTCTGTCTGCCACCCTACTCCCCTTTCCTGAACCCTATAGAGGAGTTCTTCTCATCATGGAGATGGAAGGTTTATGACAGAAAACCATACACAAGAGAGAACCTCCTAACGGCCATGGAGCTGGCCTGTGTTGACATCCCAGCGGAGGCCTTCCAAGGATGGATTTGCCATTCCAGGGCGTTTTTCCTGTGGTGCCTGGTAAGAGACAATATAGCCTGCGATGTGGATGAGGTGATGTGGCCCGATGCAGCTCAGCAACATGATGCCGCACAGTGATTGTGGTGTGAATAACGTAATTAAAAAACTTCACACCCTGATCATGTTTTCAGGAGTACTCTTGTGTGCAATAGATTCTGTTTTTGCATTGAGTTGTGTTACAGTAGTGTACGTACATGCAGGATTTTCTATAGATTTATACTCTTCATATGAAACTCACAAATCTAAATGCCTAATCCTCTACAGAGATCTACGACGATCCGTTACTGTATGGTTTCTAAAAATATGCATTGGCAGTTATGAAACAAAGAACCTTCTCACAAATTGAGCATTGTGTTTTCAATTGTTTTGCTGTAGTGTGTAATGATGTGTTTACAATTTTGAAAGCTTTGAGTTGCTCTTTTGGTGTGAAAGTTTGAGTTTTGCAGTGGGAAGGTGTGGTTGTGTTTATGTAGCTTTAGAAAAGGGTGTTGTGTTTAGACATTGGGGAACATGATGGAAACGTTTGTGAAATGTGTTTTAGCATTTGAGGAAAAACTGTAAACTCCACCGAGACAGCGGTGATGCTAATCAGAAGACTAGACTGTCCAATTTCACAGCCGTTTATATCTACCCGACCTTCTGAGGACCCGGCCCACATAGACTGAATTGTAATATATGTTTGCACTGATTGCCGATCACACAAGTGAGTCGTCTTCGGTCAGAAGGAATGGTACTCCAGTGATGTAGTTCAAATCACTTGAGAGTTTGCTATCAGAGATAGCAGGGGGACTAGCTTCTTGCTTAGCAAATAACACAGATAAAGTTAAACAAGCATCACTCTTATCCTACAATACTCACGTGGTAAGCACGCACACACATGCATGCACGTCTTTTGTGCATCTGGCCCAAACAACCGACCTCGCACTACAAGCAGCTTCCGCAGCGCCTGTCTACAGTCAAAGGACATATGCCCCTGTACAAGCCACACTTGACGACGTGTCTTCTGAGATGGAGGAGGATGCCATCGCTGCTGTTTTCACCACCTATGACCACACCTGCTTGCCTCCTAAGTGGTACCCCAGATACTGTACCTCCCTACGTCCAACTGCACACTTTTTGGCGTTTCTCTGTGAGCTCTTCCTGCCTCAGAGACTTGAAGACCATGGTCAACCGCTCTGCATATGTGCTGCCCCAGTGTCAATGTGGATGATGGCGTCATGCAGGTAGGCAACATATGCAGCATGCGGATGCGGCAGCCGGTCCATAAGATGTTCGGCAGTTGTGGGGGCTCTCACCAAGCTGAAAAGAAGTGAGACTAAGGTGAAGTGGAGAAGGCTCTGGAGAGAAGGGAGTCTGCCAATAGCCCTTGGTTAAATCTAGTGTTGTGAAAAGCAATATGTCATTTTTTAACCAGGGTCACCAGAGAAGCACTTTCAGCTCCATGCTTTAAGGAGGTTGATATTATACCATATTATATCATGAATGAACTTACAATTTATGGGTGTTATTAGTTTTATTCAATTGCTCCACCAACTCATCACTCTCAGGGTGGTAGGGCATTATACCTATGCACTCAGATGAAATGGCCTGAGGAGGTCCTTTCCAATTAGCTCAAAAGGGACCTCTATTAACAGTAAAAGGCGCAAAGTTGCTTTTGGAATGGTAGGTTGGTTTACCAGTGGACATCGGCGCACATCAACCTGACTGCCTGGCGAGTGATTCATTCCAGAGCTTTTTCACATCCCATGTGAACTAAAGTGCTGACTGGAAAATTATTTTCGGTACCTACAACTGGGTGTTCTCTTCCTACATCCGAGTGTCATGACGCACTCGATATAACCTCTCATTAAAAAATGTGGAAGTGACAGTGTTGGGTCAGGGCACACCATTTGATGATCATGAGACTGCTCTTGTGGGAAATTTTCAGTGGAGTAAATTTTCAGGACTGGGCAATTCTGGTGAAAATGTCCCAGTTACCTGCACCTCCAGCACATCTGCTCTGGCACTCATGCTGCTCCCAGTGAGAGGGGGCCAGTGTCTGCAGCTGCTGGGAGCTGTGGGGCTATAGTAGGGTTAGTGGATAACCTCGAACGCTGCCCCACAACAGCAGGCCAAGGTGGAGATGCCATTCTCAGGCTTCTCCTCGGTGCTGAGACTGGCCCTCTCTCTGGCTGTCCCACCCAGTCGTCCTCTGGCTGTGCCTGGTCTCAGGTAACCCATGCTACTGGCACTGCTGGCAGCCCTTCTACGAACTGCTGCAGGACAGTTTGCTCCAGAGATGAATGGTTTTGGAAGTGGTAATGTGCTTCTTATGATCTGCTGATCAAACTGGAAGACAAACACAACAAATAAAGAATGCAATGGAGAGAAATTTACAACTAAAATGGTAAGCCCTGAACATGTATTTCATGCTCATTATAGATTCTGCAAATAATTGCAGTTCCATGGAAAATATGGTTGTTTATGCAGATTAAACATTGGTATTGAGTGTTATCATCCTGCTAGGGTTCAGAATCAGAATATTAGGCTACCTGTAGCCACAGTCATTTATCACTTTACTAGCTTAAGTAACTAATGAAAGGTAGTTACAAAAAAATCAAGACAACCTCCCCCCCAAACAACACGAAACGTGTGTTTATTGTTAGATAACAGATTTGTAAGTTGTTTTTCTGCAAATTGCTCAGTAACTAAGACCTAAGAAAATTTCTCTAGATCCACTCCTGTTCTTAAGTAGGCTAGATGATGCAAAGGGGTTTTCTTAGCCAAGGAAAGAAATGTGAAATCCTCCCCTTTTGTTTCTTTCTGTGGCTTTGGACAGCTTTCAGATTTGCTAGACAGGTCACCCTTTGCTGAAGTCAAATACTGTGCTTCAGACCTCATTCAACATCACCATCTATGTCATCATCTGCTAATTATATCATTACATGCATGTACATTATAGGTATTTAATGCATGGCACATTACCCTCTTTGACCCCCCTCTTTCAATTGATAAATGTGTTGTAGCTTCATAGACACTCCTCGTATAAGCGAGCCTGTGAGTGCAGTATCATATGTCCCTGTGTGAGTCTGTGTCACACTCAAGTAAAGAGAAGGGTCATGCTGGTTTCAGCATTTCCCTGAGGGAATCGAGTCAAAGGGCTGGGCCTGGTGAGCTGCAGCTTTAGCTCCCTGCATCAGAATAATTCACTGAACATCATGCCATCCCCTCTACTTCAGTGGTATTAGACAAGCAGAATAAATGGCAAAGACTGCAGACACAGAACAGAGAAGAGATACAGAGCTAGCAGATTAGTAATGCTGAGATTTTCAAGTCTTTGTGTATGCTCATAACTAGCTAAGTTGTCCCTGGCTCGACAGCTATCTTTGGGCAACATCTGTCAGGGAGAAAAGGGTAAACAACAGCTAGACTTAAAAAAGGAAGATGGTGGGAAGAGATGGCAGCATTCAAAAGAAACAGAGTGGAAACATTTTACTAATCTCTCTTGCCAGACCAAAAGCAGAAAATTGGTCATGAGAAATGAAAACCAGGCCATGCAGGCATCCCCTCGGATACTAGCTTTCAAATGACGGCCTTGATCTTTCTTAATATGGTCTAATGGTGCTTGCAGAGTGATTCGGTTTCTGGACTTGGGCCCTGACTGCTCAGCGATAAACCGTGATGCACTGAAGAGCAACTGAAGGCTAAAGTTAACCTCATTACCAAACAGTTCGTCTTACATAACAGTTTCAACAATGACACAGGCTGGAGCAGCGACTCTACAGCCCGAATGAGAAAATGCTTTTAGCCCTTTATTCTGTCACACATCATTTTGAATTTGAGTAAACAAAGAACCCAGAAAGTTCAGGGAACAATTAAATTGCTTCATTGACACTGATGAAAGCTCATCAGTAAATACCTCGGGGGACAGATATGTCACTATCTGCTCTCTTGTCACATCACCTGTCAGTATAAATGCAGCTAACCTCCTGGTTGGGTCCAAACAGGGATCCCTGTAATTGGCACTTGTTATCTTGGTTAAACATCAGAGGAAGAGAGGTGTGTTCAAGTAAACATTCACACACACACACATGCGGTAACTGAAAGAGTGCAGTCAATACCCAAAGGGAGATGTCCAAAAACCACCACCACTTGTGGTATGTTTGATAGGTTGCTATCAAATTATATTTGTGCAAAAGTAGTACATGAAATAAAACATAATAACGAGCAAATGATTTCATTTCACAGGCTCAGGTATTCATTGCTCACATTCCTGGCATTAAATCCAACAACTCACAGGAGAATTCAGCAGCCAAACACACAGAAGTCATCAAGCACATGAGAGTCTCTGCTCAGCGAGTGCTGCAGGAAACTGACACACTCACAGGTGGCTCTGCTGTCAAAGATGAATCCTCTTTGCTTTCATCAATCTGACTTTTAAGAGTAAAGTCAGTTTCTGAATTCTCTGTATTCCTGTCCCATTAGTCTGTTTTATAATATCACACACCTTATTATGATTTTTTTTAAATGACAACAAGCAGAATTATGCCTAAGAAAAAGAAATTAATCAAACATATTTTTTTTCCAAAATATTACGTTTGCTTAGTTTTTGTAGACAAATATGTGTAAAATGTGCTTTTGTTGCTGCCAGATGTCACTCTCTTAGCAGCTTTATTGAAACAGGTATTGAAGGGTAGAAAGTTATCGCATGTGGCAGGGCTTCAAAAACACTAAAACTAAAGGTTTCAAAGTCACAGCATGGGGTATTTGTTTACATGGATGTGTGTTGTTAATTAGACAGCTGTGTTGTAACAACCATAAGCTCCATAAGCTTCATGACAAATAAAGTGCCATCTGGATAAGCTGGGGAGAAAATGAATTGGAGACCAGTTTGTCTCTGATTTTTACTGCTGCTAAACTGTATTTAGATACATGGAAAAAACAGGAAAGTTTGATTAAAGTTAACAGCATTCCCATTGAGACTCCCTTTTTTGTCGCCCAGTGCAGCATTCTGTTTTCCCTCAAACCAAAGGGAAATTTAGGGAATGTCATGGGCTAGTGACATATACTGCTTGTTGTTAAGGTAGGTGGCAGTAAAGCATTGGCTTCAAGACACCAACATGGTGGAAGCCAAAAAGTTCATGCGAAAGCTTCATCACAATCTCACTTTTTAAGGAACTGCTTATGAAGCTAATGACCAGAGCACTAGATGCAGTGACCCCCAAGCAAGGCGAGTGGCTCCAGCAGATCCTAGGAACAACATCGGAGATCTCTGTCCAGAGAGTGCAGAGGAACAGCTAAGATACTGCAGGACCCTCAAGCTCCCAGGCCTCTGGTAGAAGACCCGAGCTTGAAGGATAAACCACCCGCAGGGGAGAGGGGGTGTTTTTTTTTTAGTTTATATCCTTATATTTATGTATATTTATGATCTACTATAAGCGACCACTTGGTCGTAGTGAGAAGACATGCAGATTTACAGTATTTTTGGGACCATAAGGTGCTCCGCATTATAAGGCACATTACGTGAAACAAAACATTTAGATAAGTCAAACTTTACTCAACTCATTCTTCTTGCTTCCTCCACTTCTGTACCATTGATTCATTAATGTTGAATCCTCTGGCAGCTGCTCTATTCCCATGTTGTTGCAGTATATTAATGACTAACCTCGTATTGTGGATGGATTATCTCAGTTGTTCTCCTGACTGAAGTTTGGTCCGTTTACAGCATCCTGCCATGTGATTGCATTTGTCTCTAACCATCAGGAACCTTCACGTTAACTTTTATCGAGTGGAAAAAAGTTGGCGTTCATCCTCCAGCTTCACTGTTTATGCTATGCTAACATAGCTGTGTCGCTAGCGATCACATAGCACATCATTATGTACCAGCTAGCCCAACTTCAGTAACCCTACAAACGTCACTGCTGTTTAGTTTTCTGTCTTCATTTATGTTGGAAGTGACAGCAGAGTTGTACGTTTGAATGCTTCAGAAACCTCTCAGTCAGAACATGCTATATCATGTTTAGGTGGAAACTAGCGAGTTAACTTCCTGCTAAATTCTAACTCTGTTAAATTTAATAAATTCTGTTTTCATGGATGCCTGGATGTTAAACTTAATTGTTACACCTGGTAAAGCAGCAACGCTGATCATTTTATTAAAGATGAAAGAATTTGGACAGTTTTTAACTCTCAGTGATGCCACAGTGTTCCTTTGACTTTGGGACCTGAAGAAGACGGAGTTTAGGACCCAGATCACTCAGCAAGGCTCCTGACTACGGTAGCCGTAATGCTCCAACAATCCATCAAGCGGTGCGGCTTCGTAGCAACCATTGTAAAACATACTAAAGTAAAACAAACTAAAACATTTTTGACAGCTATTTGAGCGCCGTGTACCACATAAAATCTGTTCGAAGTCAGTAAGCAGAACCAGAATTCATACATAAGGCGCACCGGATTATAAGGCGCACTGTCGATTTTGAGAAAATTAAAGGATTTTAAGTGCACCTTATAGTGGGGAAATATGGTAGTGTTGTGTTGAGGACCCAAAAGCAGACACAAGTAAACTTAGTCTGAGTCATTGCTTATCGGGCTAGTGTTGAACCAGAAGGTAAACAAAAATTTAAAGTAGAATTTAAAGGGGAAGACTGCAACTATGAATACAGAGAAGAGTGATGGGCAGAGAGAGGAAACACCTGGGGAATAAAACTAAAATTGAAAGTGGAAAACACGACTAGGGAAAGTAAAAGTGAAGACTAAACACAAAGGATAGGGATTCTCAAAATAACTGAATGAGTGTAACATCACTAATGCAGACTTGACACAAAGCAGAACAATATAACATACAAAAATAAGGACCAAGAACAGAACTAATACACTAAGGGAAAAGAGAGACAAATATAAGCTCATAAAAACTGAGAAATAGATGTCTGTAAAGACAAATAGAAACATTAAAAACATCTCAAAATCACTGGGTAACAGACCCAGATCATACCAGGGAGGAGTGGAGTGGATAGTGATGGAAGAAGAAAAAAGAATATAGAAAGACAACAAGAAAAACAAAGCAAAATGTGAGTAGAACAGTGGAAAGTCATATTTACCCAGACTGAGCCGCTTAGGTCCAATCAGATTCTGTGTCATTCAAGCTGTGGAGACTTATGACAGGAAACAGCAGCAGTGTCTTAGTATAAACTCATTGGCTTATTATTGAACTGCATCTGTAATAGACCATGCTATTTGTCCAAAGACTACACACATACACACACGGCCACAGTCAGAGATCCCTCAGAGCTGTGGTCATTGCTGTGTACATGCATGATTCACCATGTTAGTGATATTTTGATATCCTGCTGCTCTCACAAGATTACCCGCTTATCCTAGTCTGGCTTTGAGCAGTGTGTGTGTGTGTGTGTGTGTGTGTGTGTGTGTGTGTGTGTGTGTGTGTGTGTGTGTGTGTGTGTGTGAGCAGGCTGGCACTGAGGTTTCATCAGTAGATGTTGCGTTTATCTCTGTCACTGGTCTGCTAGGTTAGTCAGCAGTGGCTTGCTTAAGCTCCAGGTATAAGGAATACACACACAAGCTTTACAAGCTCCTTTGACCACACAAACACACACACATACACACACCACACACATTTTCACATGTCAGTGAGGACAGTGAATTGAGATAATGCTTTCCTTAGCACCTTACCTTACCCCAAACTATCAGATAAATGTCTAACCCCAACAATTTATCTTAAGCCTAACCATAACCAAGTTCAGGGGTGTCCAACTCCAGGCCTCGAGGGCCCGTGTCCTGCAGGTTTTAGATCTCACCCTGGGTCAACACACCTGAATCACATGATGAGTTCATTACCAGGCCTCTGGAGAACTACAAGACATGTTGAGGAGGTCAGTTAGCCATTTAAACCAGCTGTGTTGGATCAAGGACACATCTAAAACCTGCAGGACACCGGCCCTCACGGCCTGGAGTTGGACACCCCTGATCTACACAACCCCTGGCCTAGTTGTGACCCTAAAACCTCAAAAATGCCTTCAAACTCGAATTTCTAGGAGCAGTTTTATGCTGCTGCTTGCTAATGCTAAGTAAGCTGTCCAACATATGCTGAGTTTCAACCTTTTTATACTAAACTTTTAACTAAATAAATACACACTCACCTCAAGCCATTACTAAAAACTGGCAAGGATTGAAGTTAGGGTAAGATTTAGAAATGCTTAAAAGAGCTGTCAAAATCAGTGATTGTTCATGCCTGATGGGAGGACGTGGTTCATCCTCCCATCAAAGAAACCTAATCCTCTCGCTTTTAAAATAATGTAGTACATAGAAATGTAATTAATAAAAATATTATACTTTACATTTCTACATTTCATGGGACTAATTCCATCACTACTACAATAGTCACCACACTGTTTATTTTTCTAAGACAGTTACTACCATCACACACTAATCATTTTCAATGTTTTTGTAATTTGCAGTAATTTAATTGTTAAATGTTAATTAACATTCATGAACCCTAATACTTCCTATCCTAACATCTCTAAAATTAGAAATATCCTGTCTCAGAGTGACGCTGAAAAACTAGTTCATGCATTTATTACTTCCAGGCTGGACGACTGTAATTCATTATTATCAGGAAGTCCTAAAAACTCCCTGAAAAGCCTTCAGTTAATCCAAAATGCTGCAGCAAGAGTCCTGACAGGGACTAGAAAGAGAGAGCAGATTTCTCCTGTATTGGCTTCCCTTCATTCAAAATCCTGCTCCTCACATACAAGGTCTTAACCCTTTAAGACCTACCATAGAACCAAGTCCGCCAGAGCTTACCTTGATATTTTTACATGCTGTAGTGTCATTTTTGGGAACATTTCAAGTTGCTATACATCAATACAACCACTTTAGCCCAAACTCTAATAATATGTATGCATTAAGTGCATAATAACTACACAAATTGCAAAAAAGTGCAATAAACTAAAAAAAATGGAAAATCTTTTTTTTTTTTTTTACATATATTTCTAGTTAGAGAAATTTAAGAGGCTTATCCCTCAAAACTGTAAATACAAAAAAGCTGCACAAAATAGTCTGCAACAACAGGAAATTTATTTTGAATATCTTCATAGTTTTATTTTTGAGATACACCAATTTTTATATACTGCAGGAAAAACGAAAATAAATATTATAATGCGAATTTGCAAAAAGAAACAGCATATGCATCAAAATAAACTATTTCCAGCAGTGCAATTTGAGTTCTAAGCATCCCAGAAACCATGCAGAAAAGCACAAAGTCAAACATGACTTTTAAAAACACCAGTGTAGGCTTATAAGGCCACAAAGGTAAAAAACTACATTTTCCGTGAAAGTGACGTCACTTCAGGCAGGTAATGACGGACATTCGATCGTTCACGCTGACGTCTATTCCAACGTAGGAAGTGTTTTGAACAGCTGATCGGATTGGCAAAGCGTGTTTCTGGAATATTATGTTTTTGTTGCTGCAAGAGCTTTTTATACAATTTTTGCAAAGCTATATGTGGAAGAAAACCGTGACCTAGGGCACATTGATGACATAAAATGTAAGTACAACTCCTCTGGTTTCATATGCAAAAAAAATTATTGCGCTAGCTTATGCAGTTCTACAGGGGTTTAAAAATAGTTACGCAAAACGGAGTGTGCCCGCTCCGACTGGTTGTAAAGGGTTAAATAATCAGGCCCCATCTTATCTTAATGACCTTGTAGTACCATATCACCCTATTAGAGCACTTCGCTCTCGCTCTGCAGGCCTACTTGTTGTTCCTAGAGTATTTAAAAGTAGAATGGGAGGCAGAGCCTTCAGTTTTCAGGCCCCTCTTCTGTGGAACCAGCTTCCAGTTTGGATTCAGGAGACAGACACTATCTCTACTTTCAAGATTAGGCTTAAAACTTTCCTTTTTGCTAAAGCATATAGTTAGGGCTGGACCAGGTGACCCTGAATCCTCCCTTAGTTTAGTATTTAGTATTTATTTATTTATTGTCATTGTCAAGAACAATGAAATTGCGTTTGGGGCTTCCATACAACCCCAAAAAAAGAAGAAAATAATAAATACCCCTTAAAACCCAAGTGTACATATTTAACCCAGTGTGACTCCAATGCAATAAGACAATCCTTAGCAATAATGTTCGTAGAAATTCAGACAAAGACCTGAGAAACATGACAAAATACAACAATGCAACCCATTCAATATTATTGTACTGTGAGATATGATATCAGATATGATAGTTATCTATTTAAGAAAGAGGGGGGGGGGGGGGCAGGAGGGGGAAGAGAATAAAGATATGATGCACCAATGCAGACCAGTTCAGTGCTATTAAGAAGTTGGATATGGTTATTGTCCGTGAGAGGGGGGCAGAGAGTTCAGGAGCCCCACAGCCTGAACTCTCAGCATTTGTTGTAACTTTATTGCAGTTTATTGTTTGATAACAGCATTTTGGTTCTTTTGTAAGTGATTTAAGTGTTAGCCAAATGTTTAGTGATTATGTAGAGGTCTGGCTGTTTGGAGAGACCAAACAGCCACTTCACAAGCGCATGGCACAACACAGAAGAGCCACCTCCACAGGACAAGACTCAGCAGTCCATCTGCATCTTAAGGATAAAGGACACTTTTTCGAGGATGCCAATGTTCACATTTTGGACAGAGAGGACAGATGGTTTGAAAGAGGAGTGAAAGAAGCATCTATGTCCACTGTGAGCGACCATCTTTGAACAGAGGCGGGGGTTTACGACACCAACTCTCTGCCATCTATAATCCAGTTTCGAGATCCTTCCCAGACGCCTTAACGCCCACTCACATCCTGGGCCATCTGACCTCAGGAATTTGCATGATAAGGTGGGGCCAGGTTTCACTATAGGGCTTTGGAGTTGACGTCACGCCGCAATGCATTATGGGAGCGCAGCGCCATTTTCGGGGTCTACGAATCAAACCAAACACACTGTGTTGGAACGATGACTACAAGAAAGATGCTTAAAAGCAGCTCAAAAGAGAATGAACTGTATAGAGACCGATTTCATTCAGAGGCGAAGCAGCGGTACTTGCAGAAAATAGCGTGCATTGGAAATGTGGACCAGTATGAAATAGGGCCGTGGAGTAGAAACCCTGAAGACCAACCGCTACTGACGTAGCCTGACATATTTTCGTACCTTATCTGTGGAATCAGCGCGTACAAGTCGTCATTCAAGCAAAGGTAAGTCAGCTCGAGTACTGCGAGTGAAATGCGTTTGATTTAGTATTTAGTATTTAGTATTTATTTATTTATTGTCATTGTCAAGAACAATGAAATTGCGTTTGGGGCTTCCATACAACCCAAAAAAAAGAAGAAAATAATAAATACCCCTTAAAACCCAAGTGTACATATTTAACCCAGTGTGACTCCAATGCAATAAGACAATCCTTAGCAATAATGTTCGTAGAAATTCAGACAAAGACCTGAGAAACATGACAAAATACAACAATGCAACCCATTCAATATTATTGTACTGTGAGATATGATATCAGATATGATAGTTATCTATTTAAGAAAGAGGGGGGGGGGGGGGCAGGAGGGGGAAGAGAATAAAGATATGATGCACCAATGCAGACCAGTTCATTGCTATTAAGAAGTTGGATATGGTTATTGTCCGTGAGAGGGGGGCAGAGAGTTCAGGAGCCTCACAGCCTGTGGATACAGGCTGTTGGCCAGTCTGGATGTTCTGGCCTGTATAGACCTGTACCTTCTCCCTGAGGGCAGCAGATGGAAAAGGTGGCGCGCAGGGTGATGTTGGTCCTGCAGGATACTGTGCACCCTCCTCAGACAGCGAGTGGGGAAGATATTACTGATCTCTGGCAGACTTGTTCCAATAATTCTGCCAGCTTCTTTCACCACCCGCTGGAGTGCTTGCTGATCGGCCTTGGTGCAGCTGGGGAACCACACTAGAAATCCATACGTCAGAACGCTGCTGATGGCACAGTTGTAGAAGTTCAACATCAGAGATCTGGGAATGTGTGCGCTCCGCAGTCTCCTCAGGTAGTAGAGGCGCTGTTGGGCCTTCCGTACAACTGAGGTGATATGGTTGCCCCAGGACAGGTCCTCGGTCACAGTTACCCCCAAGAATTTAAAACTGCTCACCCTCTCCACCGCCTCACTGCCAATGAAGAGAGGCAGATGGTTGTTATGGCCCCTCTTCCGGAAATCTACAATGATCTCCTTGGTCTTTTTGGTGTTTAAGACCAAGTTATTGTCGTGGCACCATGACTCTAGTTGTTGCACCTCTGTCCTATAGTTTGTCTCATCATTGTTGGATATAAGTCCGAGCACTGTAGTGTCATCTGCAAACTTAACAATGAGATTGGACGCGCAGGAGGAAATACAGTCATGGGTGAAGAGAGTGTATAGCAGAGGGCTCAGAACACACCCCTGAGGGGCACCGGTGTTGACCACAAGGGTGGAAGAGGTGTTCTTACCCACTCTGACACTCTGTCTACGGTTAGTGAGGAAGTCCACAATCCAGTTGCACAGAGAGGAGTTAAGTCCCAGTTGGTGGAGTTTGGGACGGAGTTTGTATGGCCGGATGGTATTAAAAGCCGAGCTGTAGTCTACAAAGAGGAGCCGTGCATAGGTGTTCCTGTGTTCCAAGTGCTTCAGTAATGTGTGCAGCACTGTGGCGATCGCATCCTCGGTTGACCGGTTCTCCCTGTATGCAAACTGGTGCGAGTCCAGGGATGGTGGAAAAGCAGCTCTGATGTGTTTAATGACCAGTCTCTCCAGGCATTTGGCGGGAATGGGGGTGAGTGCCACAGGTCTGAAATCGTTCAGACATGTGACATTTGACTGTTTTGGGATGGGAACGATGGTTGCTGCTTTGAAACAGGATGGTACCAGTGAACAGGACAACGAGGTGTTATATATAGAGGTGAAGACGTCCGCCAGGTCCGCAGCACAGTCTTTTAGCACCCGGCCCAGCACTCCATCCGGCCCGGCCGCCTTCCTGGTGTTAATGCTCCGGAACACACGCCTCAGCTCATGAGTGCTCAGGACCGGAGCAGGGTCGGTTGAGGGGAGAGGGGACAGGACAGGGTCGGTGTTCTCCCTGTCAAAACGGGCATAAAAGAGATTTAGATCCTCAGCCAGAGTAGAACTGTCGGCTGAGGGTGATGGTGTTCTTCATTTGTAGTCCGTGATAGCCCTGATGCCCTCCCAGACCTGCCTTGGGTTTGTGTTGTTCTCAAACCTGGCCTCGATACGCCTCCTGTGCTGCTGCTTGGCAGTCTTGATGCCTCTTCTCAGGTTGGCCCTGGCAGCACTGTATGCCTCCTGGTCCCCGGATTTGAAAGCGTTGTTCCTTGTTCGAATAAGTTGTTGAACTCCGTGTGTCATCCAGGGTGGATTATTAGGGAACACACGGAATCGTTTCCAAGTTGTTACATTGTCCACACAGAAACAGATGTAGTCCAAGACAGTGGAGGTGTAACTGTCCAATGCGACACGATTGTCAGTGTCCTGCACCTTGAATACATCCCAGTCTGTGCAGTGGAAACAGTCCTGAAGCATCGGAATAGCATCCTGCGGCCATGTTCTCACGGTTTTGGTTGTAATCCCAGTGCTCTTGATCTTTTGTGTGTATATTGGGTGTAGCAGAAGGGAGAGATGGTCTGACAGACCCAGGTGGGGATAAGCCTGGGCTCTGTACGCATTCGCCATGTTGGTGTACACCTGGTCCAACGTTCTATCTCCTCTGGTAGCACACTTCACATTACGGTGGAAATTGTGAAGTACAGATTTCAGGTCCGCGTGGTTAAAATCCCCAGCCGCAATAAAGACACTGTCCGGGTGTGCTACCAGGCTGTTATTGATGCTGCTGCTCAATTGTGCTAACGCTAGCTTAGCATTAGCATCTGGTGGAATGTAAACAGCGCAGATGTAAACGGCAGAAAATTCCCGAGGGAGATAGAATGGACGGCACTTTAACACCAACAGTTCTACCTCTGTACTGCACAGTCTTTCCGTTAGTTATGCTGCAATAGACGTAGGCTGGCAGGGGGATTCCCATGATGCACTGGGTGTTTCTTTTTCAGTCACCTTTTTAGTGAGTATGTGTTTATACACCTCTCTGCATTTAATTTTTACTTATTATAACACTTTATAACTGACTTGCAAATAAGATGCAAGTTTCCTGCAACAACCGGACTTGCCTGCAAATTGCATGTGAGTACAGGCTACCTGCACCTTATCTGTGGGTCATGTTATAAAGTGTTACCATTAATGTTAATCTCTGGCTCACATCTTTGTCCTGTCTTACTTCCCTAACCCCAACTGGCCGCGGAGGATGGCTGCCACTCCCTGGTTCTTCTGGAGGTTTCTTCCTGTTAAAAGGGAGTTTTTCCTTCCCACTGTCACCAAAGCGCTTCCTCATATGATTGTTGGGATGTTTTCTGCTTTTTTGTATTATTGTAAGGTCTTTACCTTACAATATAAAGCACCTTGAGCCAACTGTGGTTTTGACTTGGCGTGATATAAATAAAATTGAATTGAATTGCTTCAATAATGTTTAACATCATGCCTTCAAGTGGCTCAAAAGTGACAGCATGTCGCTTTCTTGGGTGATTTTTAATATAAGTTAAATCCATCCATCCATTCTCTGCCGCTTATCCGGGGCCGGTTTGCGGGGGCAGCAGCCCAAGCAGAGAAGCCCAGACCTCCCTCTCCCCAGCCTCCTCCTCCAGCTTATCCGGGGGAACACCAAGGAGTTCCCAGGCCAGCCGAGAGATATAATCTCTCCAGCGTGTCCTGGGTCTGCCCCGGGGCCACCTCCCGGTAGGACATGCCCGGAAAACTTCGCCAGGAGGCATCCTTGTCAGATGCCCGAACCACCTCAACTGGCTCTTCTCTGAGCCCCTCCCGAATGGCCGAACTTCTCACCCTATCTCTAAGGGACAGGCAAGCCCTCCTTGGAGGAAACCCATTTCCGCCGCTTGTAAATTTCCCACATGTGGGACTAATAAAGGTTATCTTATCTTATCTTATCTTATCTTATCTTATCTTGTATTCGCGATCTCGTTCTTTCGGTCACTACCCACAGCTCGTGACCATAGGTGAGGGTAGGGACGTAGATCGACCGGTAAATTGAGAGCTTCGCTTTTACACTCAGCTCTCTCTTCACCACAACAGACCGGTACAGTGTCCACATCACTGCAGCCGCTGCACCAATCTGTCTGTTGATCTCCGGCTCCCTTCTCCCGTCACTCGTGGACAAGACCCCGAGATACTTAAACTCCTCCACTTGGGGCAGCAACTCGTCCCAGAGTGAGCACTCCACCCTTTTCCGGCTGTGGACCATGGCCTCAGATTTGGAGATGCTGATTCTCATTCCCACTGCTTCACACTCGGCTGTGAACCATTCCAAGGTGAGCTGGAGGCCATCACCTGAAGAAGCCAACAAAACCACATCATCTGCGAAAAGCAGAGATGAGATTCTGAGACCACCCAAGTGAAAGCCGTCCGCCACTTGGATGTGCCTAGAAATCCTGTCCATAAAAATTATGAACAGAATCGGTGACAAAGAACAGCCCTAGCAGAGTCCATCACCCACCAGGAACGAGTCTGACTTATTGCTGGCTATGCGGACCAAGCTCTTGCAACGGTCGTATATGGACTGAATAGCCCATAGCAATGGGCCAGACACCCCATACTCCCGGAGCACCCCCCACAGGACACCCCGAGGGACATGGTTGAATGCCTTCTCCAAGTCCACAAAACACATGTAGACTGGTTGGGCAAATTCCCATGCGCCCTTGAGTATCCTCGAGAGGATAAAGAGCTGGTCCAGTGTTCCACGACAAGGACGAAAATCGCATTGTTCCTTCTGTATCTGAGGTTCGACTAATGGATGAACTCTCCCCTCCAGCACCCTGGCATAGACTTTCCCAGGGAGGCTGAGGAGTGTGATCCCCCTGTAGTTGGAACAAACCCTCCGGCCCCCTTTTTTAAAGATGGGGACCACCACCCCGGTCTGCCAGTCCTGGGATCCTTCAGGAACTCGGGGCGGACCTCGTCCACACCAGGGGCTCTGCCAACAAGGAGTTGTTTGACTGCCTCAGTGACCTTGCCCCCTCATCCTCAGACTCTGCTTCCTCCTCGGAAGACATGTCAGTGGGATTGAGGAGGTCCTTGAAGTATTCCTTCCACCGCCTGACAATTTTCTCAGTCGAAGTCAGCAGCGCTCCACCAGCACTATACACAGTGCAGGTAGAACACCGCTTTCCCCTCCTGAGATGCCTGATGGTTTGCCACAATCTCTTTGAGGCCGTCCGAAAGTCTTTTTCCATGGCCTCTCCGAACTCCTCCCACCGCCCGCGCCGCATTCCGCTTGGCCTGTCGGTACCTATCAGCTGCCTCCGGAGTCCCACAGGCTAACCAAGTCCGGCAGGACTCCTTCTTCAGCTTAGTGGCTCCCCTCACCTCAGGTGTCCACCATTTGGTTCGGAGATTACCACCACGACAGGCACCAACTACAGTACCTTGCGGCTGCAGCTCCGTGCAGCAGCTACGGCAATGGAGGTGCTAAACATTCCATAAACAGTCCATTCGGACTCAATGTCTGCAGTCTCCCTCGGAATGCTTTTGAAGCTCTGCAGGAGGTGTGCAATGAAGATCATAAGTTAAACACTTGGGTTAAATGTAGGGGTAAGAATGGAAACAACTGATAGCTGTCAGTGACTGGAAAAATGTGTTCTAGTTATGATCAGTAAGCAGATCAGAAAATGAATGTATTAGGTTCAGTGGTGGGTAAAATGTTTGAGGTAGCCAAATTGATGAAAAAGACAATACATTTATTAACCCAAAATGCTTTAGGTTGTCCTTTTTTGTATAATTCCACATGTGGTAAATCTACAGATGAGAAATGTTCTTGGAAATGGGAGCTTTGTGTTTTCACTCACTGATTACAGATACTGTATGTTCTAAAGAAGCATTCATGTGTGAGGGCTCTGCCTCCTTCTGACCACAACGCTAAAGGGCATGTTAAACACTAACAGGCTTAACAAAATAGCAGAAATTGACACACAGAGAATATGAATGGACTGGGCTCTGAGTAAATGTTACAGGAGTCAAATTATGATTATTTCATAAATGTCATAATATCTCTGAAGTGTTGCTGTTACACTGTGATTTGTCCCTGGAAAGACAATAAAATAATTAGAGACAGAGTTGTAGTCATTGTTGATACATGTGCAGGCTGGCATGTATTTTCACTGGCTTGTGTGAGCCAATATCCAAGAAAATCAACTTGTATTACAAATTAAAACCTGGACAGGTGCAGCAGACATTTCATCATCTGCTTGTCCACCTCCAAAATGAACAGATGTAAAATTGACAATGTGAGGAAGGCAAGCTTCTGGAAGATTGTTGATGCTCTGTACAATCTTCTTGAAAACCTTGGGCTTTGTATTCATCTTAATGTTACTTTGACAAGAAGCATCTACCTAAATAATGCTTATCCTGCTGGAGGATAAAACTTGCTGCAAAAAATGTTCTTGATTATACTACAGAGCATATTAGGGGGCTGATCGCCAAATTCCTTAGATCTAAATCCAAAAGATTAAAGCAGTTCATCACACTGTTTCATAAACAAGACAAAATTCTGAGTTTAGCATTGAAACATCAGAGAATATTTAATGCAAACACTTGTTCTTGACTAAATATCACGTCCTTTCAACCTATCTCTGATCAACTGCACAATAATATGAGGAGTTGTTGTAATAAGCACTGTGCATTAGCATTAGCATATGCTTAAAGGCAGATTATTAACATGTCACTGTGATATTAGGAAATATTTCCACTATTCAAAGGCAAAAGCACTGAAAAGGATTCTTCAGCGTGCTTTCCTTTGACTAACACACACACATTGTATGTGTGTGTAAAAATTACTGCTGGAAACTTCTCAAGGTTGTAAATTAGGTGAACTTTTATTACTTAAGGTTTGTCCTCTCAGTAACAATGTAGCCTGAATGTAAGCAGGCTCTTAATTCGTGAGAGGAAGTCTTTATTGACTTTAAACCAGCGTATCAACACATAGCTTTGAATTTGATGTTTAATTAATTACTATGTGCTTTGTTTGGTCTTCAGTATAATTTCTCCCTGAAATACAGTATAAAAAGTAGTATCTAGCTAATCACTGTGTTCAGGGTTACTATGATCAGTAACATTTTCTGGACTAATATCCTTCACTAAAAATGTGGAAATTGAATCCTGGGCTGCTTGCAGTGTGGGTAAGACCTCCCACGTCATGGGATGTTAAGATTTGGTGATCTCTTTATGTGGCAAATTAATTCCTAAAATGAATATCCCAGGGCCATCCGCAAAGGCTTGCTCTCATGAATAAAGAGCATTTTCAAATACGTCTCCACCAACCTTAGAGCATATTCTTTTTTGAGAGGCATTCTTTATTTCTCTACCCCTTTCTCTCTGGTTTGAGGTCTGTCTTAATCAGGTAACTACACCACTTGCCATCGTAGCAGATAAATGGAGAGAACAGGAAGCTGACAAAGAGAACTTTATGGTCACCTCTGGATTTGTGCTTGTTAATGACCCATGATGTTTAACAGTATCAACTGATGACCCCGCATCAGAGGACAGTGAGTGGTGGGTCTGTCTGGCACAGGCCCACTGCTGGAACGAGACAATTGTACTACAACAGCAAAAGCAAGACGCAAGTCACCAAAGTTCTTTGTGTTACTTATGCACGAGGGAGAGAACTGGACGCCTTACATAGGTCTAGATGTGAACAAAGAGTACCTTGTCTTGTGACCCCCTGAACGATGTCCCTAAACCTGCTGGCCTGGAAGTCCAGCAGTTCATCTAAACAAAAGGCACTTATACTAAAACAGATACAGCTGTGTTTAACATACCATAAAACAATAAAAGAAGGTACGACCTCTCTCATGACCCCAGTATATGAGTGTATATGCCAGAACACTCTGGAATGCACACAGAGTCTTCGCAGACTACTAAGGATTAGAGATGGCACGATACCACTTTTTAATGTCCGATACCGATACCGATATCATAAATTTGATATGAATCCGATATAGTGTGTTTTAATCAATAAAACTTTTTTTTATATCTTGCTGCATTTTGTATAAGTTCATACTCAAGTTTAAAAAACGTAAAAAAAAAGTACTATAGCTTACTAGGGTATATTCGACTTAATAGTTACTATATACAGTAATGGACTTCTATACATTTTACATCAGATTAAAACGTTGGGTGTGAGATTCAGATAATTATTTATTAAAAGCTCGACATTTTAAATGATAATAAGAAAGAAAAGTATGTCTTTGTGCCCCCTTTTCCCTGTTAATGCCCTATCGGCCGCCCTGGCTAAACTTTGCTAGATCCGCCCCTGCACAGTTACCAGCGTCAGCTACGTAGAAAAAGATCCTGGTGTAGAAAGTAATATTAAATAAATTCTAACAACAGCTTATCAAGCTTAGTTTCCTCTTTCTGGCGCGAAGTGGGCAAAAAATAAAGAAGAGAGACGGACTCGCGACAGAAAAGCCGATCAGCTGATCATTGATCAGTTTCATGATTGAAGAAGCAGCAGGAGAGAGAGAGAGACAGTCGCTCCATATATTGGTTGTTAAGCTTGCCAAGGTTTGGAGGCCTATCTCCCCCCACCACCACTTCCCCTGCCAGTGGCGGACTCCCTCAGACATCGGTGCGTTGGTGGTTCTTTGTGTCCGGGGATGGGCGTCCAGGTACACACCGGCTCACTCCTTGGCGGCCGCTTATCGGGGCCTGGAGCCTGGGGCTCGCTCGGGCCACTTCGGAGGTGGGGTGCCCCCGGCCTCTCGGCCTGGGGCTCGGTCACTCAGGCACAGCTGGCTGCCGGCGGAGCTCACGGGCGCGTCACTGCAACTCCCCCTGGCTTCTGCTCCGCGGCTGCTGAGTGAGCCCTCATCTGGGACTCTCCTCAGCTCTTTCCGGGACAGTGGCGCTGCTGCCCCTCTGTTGGTCTTCCTTGGTCTCTTGTGTTCTGGGGGCCTCTGGATGTCTGGAGTTTTGATCTCCTCCATACCTGCTTCATGCCCTGGAGGACGGGGCTGTGGCCCCCCCACACCCTCTAGCAGATCATTACGTGAAGGAACCTTTTAAAAAACAAAAAACAAGCGCGTCCATGCTCACAGGTGTACACACGGGTGATCACACCCACAAACTACACCCTTTTTGGCTCCTACCTCAAAGCACACTGTGTTCTGTTGATCTTATGTGCTGCACAATAATGTTTAATATTTAGTATTTACTGTCATATTCCCATATATCATTGTGATGTTGTTTATTCTATTACTCTTGTTCTCTTCTGCTTGTTTTCTTTTTTCTTTCTCAGCAGGTGATCCAGGTGATTGATATATGCTTTTTTTTTTTCTGCTCATTCTGTTGGTTTTTGGTTTTTGCTCTTCTCAGCTGTTTCTCTTTCCCTCTTTCTTTCTCCCCTTCTTTCCTCCAGTCAAGTCTGTCCCGTATTCAGTAAGTGAAAATAAAATAAACAATAAAAGGTGAATCAAATGGACCGTTATGGCAAGGCTGGGATGGTCAATTTGGTAAAGTAAATCCGTTGGGCATCTTTCTTTGCCTTTAGACAACAATTCTGATGGCAAAAGAGCCAAACGGGACAGGCCAAAAAAAAAAAAAAAGCTTAACGTGGGAATGCTTTACAAACATTCAGAGATGAACTTACACACTTGCTTTACTTCTTTCTGGGATAACTTTGTCAGAGATGAAATGCCGGTTTGGTAGCGAAGCTCCAAATGTTCAACCAGACCGCTGACAGGTCTCGCACGCCACAGCCGCTCTATCACGTGAGCACACTGCTCCGACGTGCTGGGGTTATGAGGTGAGTTACAGCGTGTTGCAAGTTTTGTGAGGTGCTTTTCTGATATTTAATGGATCGGATTACATTTTTTATATCTCTCCGACATCCGATCCAGTAATTTAGGTCAGTATCGGACCGATACCGATACGTAATATCGGATCGGTCCATCTCTACTAAGGATCAGACCTCTATCATTATGCAATCAATTATAAAACTCTAAGCATATATGAGTAAATATTTCTAAGCATAAATGACAATCAACAATATAAACACTGAGCTTGACAACCGCTTTGACTGATCTTGATGGAAAGTTGATTTCTGTCTTTTGCCTTTCTTGTCTCAGATTGCTGTGCTCTCTTACAAATGACTGCTGGGAGAACTGTTTTTGATGGGAGGTCTAGGCAGCAGACAATGGGACTGAAGGTCACCAGATTCACCTACACATTCTCATATCACATATCTCAGAGGTACTTTTCATTGCTTTCAATGATCATCAGTTCTACATGTAACTACATGTAGAACTACATGTTACTGTAATCTACATCCACACTACCCTTGGATCCCCTTACTTCTGCTGGAAATGAGGCTCTTTACACACAGACACCATTTAAGGTTTCCGTAGTTTTAGCTGTAACTCAAAGCAGTTAATAGAATTATAGTGTTTCTCCCTGAAACAGATTCTACGGTAATAATGTCTACATAACTTTATAATAAGTCTTTTTTCATCCAGTACCAAAATACATAAAAATAGTTGAATGCTTCTGTGTGGTGGAATGTAGGACCAATAATTACTTACAAGGAAAATGTAGCTGTACAGCAGTGATGATTTATCGTAGACTGCAAAAAAAGATGGCTGGATGTAGCTTTTGGGTCTGAAAGTGAAGTCAATGCTCGCAATATGTTCCTTAATGATACAGCAGTGCGAGTGTGTGTTTGCAATTAATCTCTTAGGCTCCATAGAAAATATTATACCCACTAACTGTAGTGATATTACATATTTTTCGGCATAACACCTTTTATATGATGGAGAAACAGCCTGTAATGGAAAAGTAACTTTTAAATAAAGAGGAGGAAGAACAGAACTCTTTGACTGAGCTAACAGTCAGTATTTGTCCATCCAGCCTTCCCCTTTTTGCTGCTGTGGGTTGAAAGACTTTATTAATACACAGAGGTTTGTCAGAGATCTTTCAGGTGCTAGCTTTTCTAGCCCATCATGCAATCAATGTACTTTCTTACTACAAGCCTCATTTACACGCATTCATACAAGCACTTTTTTCTATGTCTAACCACTTTGAGCCTAACATTCTCACACACCAGTGGATGGGGATCAAACTACTGAGCATAATGTTGGTAGTTAAGCTGCTCTACCCTGTGAGTCACAGAGCCTCTAGTTCGATTCTGGCAACAAACTGATTCTGTTCATCACGGAGATAGAGCCCTAAATGTTGTCTGTAGTTGTGCTGTGTACAGTAAAATTGCTTATTTAAAGACTACACTGAAAGACTTTTAATAGTTCCGCATTAAAAACTGCTGAAAACTCTTTGTGGGCGGATAGAGTCATCATCTACACAAACTGTGAAGAAAATTCATTTGTGTCATTGATTAAAAATCCTCACAGTAGACATGGTTCACAATTACATCTTGAAAGAAAGATGATTCAGTGCAGGAGCACCTGTGGCATCGGAGAAATGTTAACTAAAGCTGAGAGAGGGAGCGTCATCTGCTGTGCAAATTAAAATCTCTAATTATAATCACTTCATCTATGGAAGTCGAAAAACAGGTGAACTCAATTTGACTGTTTTTAACTAAAACACAATAAAATGGCTTCAGCTGTTCAGCTTTAGCCAACTGTAATTCAAATGAATTAAAGCCTTTCAATGCATATCAAAGCAACTTGGTGATACTAAGCAGTGGAAAACAAAGAGGCTCCTCCTTTATACACAGTAATAACTTCCCTCCTGTGAGGGCTAAAACAGAGAATGTTGATAATGGTTGGACCAACTAATCATTTCAACAGTACTACACTTGCTGTATTCAAATACTACTAATGCACACAGCACAGCACTACTGCACTCATAGCACTTCCATCACCACCGAGGTATTAAAGGAACTGCAACACACGTTGAGTCTACAGACTGGAAGATGATGTCATGTGTCACACAGTAACAGTTTGACTGGATACATTTAAATTCTTTGTGTTGTGAACATCATTAGTGACTCAAAAGATCTGTTTAATAAAAAGAAGAGGATGACTTCAGCATGATGAAGGGTGATGCTGAGGAAATGCAAGGACTCCTGCAGGAGGAAGGCATAGGTCATATCAGCAGTAAGCACCTGGCAAAGCAGCTATGGGAGGAAGGTAGTTAATTCCTACATAGTTAATTCAGTCACTGAATTAAAACAGATCTTGAACATGTGATTTCTTTTCTTTTCTTTTTCTATTGTTTAAACAGTGAGAGCTGATAAATCCCAGCTGCAGGTAGAGGCTAAAATGATTCACACAGATCTCTGCTCTGTATAATTGTACTGTGGTGGATCTTCAGATGACCACACACACACACACACACACACACACACACACACACACACACACACACACACACACACACACACACACACACACACATTTGCTGGCAAACTCACAGAGGGCCATAAAAGTGTTCATTTGCTCTCCCCCGCCACTATTACATCTCTTTATCTAGTCCATCTTCTACTCTCTCTCTCTCTCTACTCCAGGCACTGCAATCACACCCAGAGGAGGAGGAATGCTTCACTGCATGCAAGCACACAGAGAAAGCCTCTTTCTTTTAAAGCCTGGCTGATAAAGGAATGAGGCAGTTGGCCATTCCTATCAGAGAAAGAGACCTGATTTGGCTCATCAGCACTCATCAGCTCTCCTTTTCGGTCACCTGCTTGTCCTGATCCTTTTAATGCTCTTGCAGACTTCACTGATGTTGCATTCATACTCCTGTGCAATTTGTGATTCACATTTAGACAGTGTGTTGACAAAAAATAAGGTGATACAAATGCATGAATAACTGAAATTGAGGTGAACAGAGTGAGATGAAAGGTCAGTGCAGGTGCAGGACCAGAGGGAGTGGTATCTGGACAAAGTTTGTATTTGAAGAATGCCTTCATGTGTTTTTGACTGATTCTGTCATGGTCCACAGAGGCACTTATATGTTTCAAAGCACAAGCACATACTTATGCTACTAATGGCGGTGAGCATTACTACCGAAGGGGAGAGACACTGTCAGACAATAAAAACTGAACTAAAGTTTGAATAAAAAATGTGAAGAAAGGATTCTTCTGTGGTTTCAGTCTGTCTCAGCGACTTGTGTATGTTCACGTAATCCCACTGACCTGATCATTTAGAGATCAGAGCTGTGAGTGGGCACACACTCTGTGGCCCAAATATTTGTTCTTCTTGAGGCTTGAGTTGTCTCTTTGTGACTCTGGTTGGTTGTTTGTGCTTGCTGTCGTCATGCATAACAAATTAAGGCCCAATACCCAAGTGGATTTGTCTCTCGTTTCGTTGTTTCTCTTGTCGCCTGTCTCCCACAGAAAAGAACTATGAAGTAGGGGACAGGAGCTCCTTGCTGTTAAGCTCGCGCTGGAGGAATGGTGACACCTGCTAGAGGGAGCTGAGCAGCCTTTTTGTATTTGCACGGATCATAAGAATCTCACCTACCTACGGACAGCCAAGAGACTGAATGCTCGCCAGGCACGTTGGTCTCTATTCTTCACCAGGTTTAATGTTTCTATCTCTTACTGTCCAGGCTCCCTCAATGTCAAGCCTGATGCGCTGTCCAGTCAGTTCACCTCCGACACCAAACCATTGGAAGTTCCAACCATTCTCCCTGCTAGCTGCAAAATTGGAAACATCACCTGGGAGGTGGAGGAGGCCATCCGCCAGGCACTGGAGGCTAACCCAACACAGTTACAGGCCCGGTGGACCAGCGTTACGTCCCAGCAGCCGTCTGTTACAAATTTCTAGACTGGATTCATATGAGTTGGTTTTCAGGCTACACGGGGAGAGGCAGGACCAATGCTCTGATTATACATATTTCAGGTGGGAGACCTTGGATAGGGATGTCAGGGAGTATGTGGCCGCTTGCACCGTTTGCGCTCAGATTAAGTCTCATTCTCAACACCCGGCTGAGCTGTTACAACCACTAACCACACCACATCGCCCATGGTCACATATCATGCTGGACTGTTACTGGGTTACCAGTTTCATCTGGGAAGTCAGCTATTTTCACCATCATAGACAGATTCTGCTGCCCATTTCATTGGCCTGAATAAATTACCCACTGTCATTGAAACAGCCCAAAGTAGTCGAGCAGGTATTCCGATTACATGGCATTCCAGTAGAAATACTGTCTGATAGAGGTCCTCAGTTTTCATCACAAGCCTGGAAGGCTTTCTGTGCTGCGCTTGGAGTCAAACCCTGTCAAAGTTCCAGTTACCACGCTCAAACCAATGGTCAGACAGGAGGACTTAATCAGGAGCTAGAAGCTACCCTCCGTTGCATGCCTACCCATGATTCGGCATCCTGGTCTTTATTTCTCCCTTGGGCTGAATACACACACAACACACTTACCTCCTTTGCCACTGGGTTGTCTCCTTTTGAAGCATCTTTAGGATACCAGCTTCCTCTATTTCCTGAACATGAAGCAGAACTTGGGGTACCTCCATCCAGCACCATCGACAGTGCTGCTGTTGAGCCTGGACACAAACAAGGCAAGCTCCTCTCAGGTCAGTGGCTCACCAATGCCTGTATGCCAACCAGCATCACATGGGCACGCCAACATATGCTCCAGATCAAAAGGTATGGCTGGCTGCAAAGGATATTCCACTCAAGATGGATTCTCGCAAGCTATCATCACACTGTAATGGCCTCATCACTAAGGGTGCATCCCATGTTCCATGTGTGTCAGGTGAAACCACTGGGCTCTAGTCCTCTCTCCACCTGCAAACAAGTAAGCCTCTGTAAGATTCTCCTGTGCTATGCCACCGGTTTTCTCACCAGTACAAGTCTGACATTTCTCTCCCTCTGTTTCGGTGACTCTGACTACCATCCCTCGAACAACGATCCCTTCTTCCAACCTCACAGTAGTTCACTCTCCCTGCTCACAGCCTCAAGCACCTGAACCCCCTGTAGCTCATGCTTCATGTGCACAGCTTCAAGTGCAATTCTTGTGTGTTGTTATTAAAGCTTTGTTATTCAATCTAGTTCAGAATCTGCTTTTGGGTCCACACAGAACCACCGCCGCAACACATAATGCTTTTTTAACCTTAAAAAACTAGTGCCTAACCCTTTGCCTAAACATAAACATAACCTAATGGTAACCCTGACACGAGAACCACATTATACCTTTAAACTCTTGGGGACAAATAGTCACTTAGGGGACAAAATGCCCGTCCCCACAAGTATAGTGGCATGCCAGTTTTCTGTCCTCACAAAGATGTCTAAACATGTACACACATGGCAGCTTATATATTTTTCCACCACCTTCCAGTCCACTCCTACCACAGCCCCTGACCCATCCTTACAAAGCTGCACCTTTACTCCCCACTGCTTCACTCCTATTCATCAAACCTGAACTGCATTCTGGGAGTATAATAGCTCAATCACAGATTCCCCCTCCCCGTTCCACTTCCTCAGCTCAAGCATTTGGCAGCACTCAACTTTTCCATCACTGAGCTTTTAAAGATATATATAAAGAAGATTTCCTGCTCTGACTCTGTGTTTATTCAGGCTTTTCAGGAGTCACTTGAAGGCTAGAGCTATTTGTTCTCTGCTTACAGATGAATCTTGATCCAGTTTCATTCGCTGATCTTTACTGATGATACCAATGCAAGGCTGACTTTAGATTTGCTTTCAAGGCAAAAATAACTAAATTAATTTACTGGCAGCTACACAATATTGATATTAAGGCACAGCATAAATGAAACAAAAGGAAGGAAGGAACGTGATCACAGTCTCACTGTGGAGGTCAGTAAGTAATTGATAAAACCAAGTCAAATGAATATTGGCAGCTATGGCTGCAGCTTGCTTTTAGGTGTGACAACAAAAGACAAAGTGAATCTTTAGTCACAGATTACATCAGTCACATCATTTAATTTATTAGTTTGAAGACAAATCAACATAAAGTATTAAAAGCAAAACTAGTAGTTCATCGTCATTTAGTTGCCTTTTACTTGTTCATATTTAATATGCACAGTGATTGACCCACCCATGCTCTAAGGCCATGTGGATACTACTTTGAGACTCACCCTATTAAATTTTTAATTCAACTCGATATTGAATTCATTATATAAATATACAGTGCCAAATCACAACAGCAGTTGGCTCGAGGCTTTAATATTTTAAGGTAAAGACACTAAAATAGAGAAAACAATCATATGTTTGGCTCAGACTGACCTAGAAGCACGTCTCTTGTTCTGATTGCAGATACAATTAGGTTTAATTTGGGCTCCTTCAGCAACAAAGTAGCAGTTTTTTGGATATGAAATTGCCTAAAATTCATGAGCCAGACTTGACTGTGTGGGCTGGATATAGCCCATACTATATGGACAGGAGCTTGTTTGGCCATGTGGCATGTTTGTGCATGTAAAAAAAGAAAAAACCACACAAAGAAAAAACCTCTGACGTATATTTTTCATGTAGACAGCCAGCTTCTTGGACAACACAGGCCATTCTTATCGGTGCAGATGGACTGAAGCCCTGTGTGTGTCCACCAACAGCAGCAGCAGCAGCTCAGTGATATTTTAGAAGCAGGAATGGCTTCCCCTTACGCTGACCTCTTTCTAAAAAGGAAATGTATGCACAGTGCTGGGAAATGGAAAATCAATTTATCCTTTCTCATTTAACAAGATTGAGGAGAAACAGCCAGGAGAGGGAGTCCGCCCTACCTTTTTATTTCTCTCATCCCTCGTCTTCATTTCTGTTTTTACTCTCTCTTTCCTTGCCTTTATTTATTTGAATTACCATACTATTTTTTCTCTCCCTCAATTTCTTATCTTCTTCTGCACTTGTTACAGCACTCAAGGCATTTTCTTAGCAACAAGTCCGTCATCCTGTGTGTTGATTTCACATATTGTTGTGTGCATGTGTCTGTGTTGTGGTACCAGTATGAACGCAGGAAAAACATCAGCTGTTCAAATGCAGTTGAAATGTTTTTATGATAAATGGTCAAAAACTGGATATTTTTTTGGCTCAGAACTCAAAACTTTTTAGCTTTGAACAGCTCGAGTCTCCACAGAAGAGGTTTTTTCTGACAGTGTATGAAATACTACAGATGTGACAGCTGTGTTGTTTTTAATGGTAGATGAACATGAAATGTTCACACTGTCAACCAAAACTTAAAGCTTAACCATAAATGTAAGACCGTGATGGTCATTGTGACTTATCGTTATTGTTCAGCTCTGCTCTTAACACCATCCATAAAAAGACTCAGTCTATTCTTGTCTTCTCATCAGTTCAACCTTTTGGTTGAGTTGCCATAATCATTGTCAGGCCAATATATTTTTGTGCCATGTAACATAAGTACAAAAAAACTATATAAGGCAGTAACCTGCCGGTCTCGTTCCCATGACTGTGTCAAAGCCCTCACTCTGCCTTAGTTACAAACAAGGTGTCCTTTGGCAGTGATGCACGGTGTCCTGGGTAATGGCCACTCAGTGGTGACTCTCAAATCATCATTTTCCACACTGCAGGGTTATTGTTATTAAAGACAATATTCTAACCCACACTACAACCTTTCCTTAAAGCTTTCAAATCAGTGAGGCAAAAATAAAAATGAGAAAAAGTTCAAAACACTAACTCCAAACAGGATACGAACCAGGGTGTCACAGTCAGCGGGCTGAGAGTGTGTCGAGTGAAGAAAAGGACTCAAATACAGACCAAAAACAGAACGTGAAACGTGACTTGAATTAACAAAAAAATGAGCCGTTTATTATGGCTGGCAACAGACGTACAACATTAAGGCAAGGTGAAACTAAACTAAAACCTAAACTGGGAAACACTAGACATAGACATGGACATGAAAACATGAGCAAAACTTGAGCTGGAAAAACTGAATCTGAACTGAATCTGACGAAGGAACGCAGACTGACAAAGACACAAGAATGACACACACAGACAAAATACACATGGGAGGTGATCAGGGGAAGTAGAAACACGTGAGGAAACAGCTGACAGAAATAAACATAATGACACCACAGGGGAAGAGCAAAACTAAGCACACTGAACATGGAAGCACCAGATTTTCAAAATAAAACAGGAAACATAACATAAGACACTGAGACATGGAATACATGAGGGTCGAGGGAGACGCACTGTTGCTGTCAGTGCTCTTTCATCTCTCACTCTCTCATGTCTGGGAGATTTTTCACTCTTGGTGGCGCTGTCACTTGGTGTTCGCTCGCTCTGTGGTAGAGTATCACTTCCTGTTCCTGCTCAAACACAGTGGTGTTTCTGAGTAGCTTATCTGCTTAGCAATTTAATTAACAACTTTTAGATACATTCTTTTTTCATAGTATAATCTTCACGTGCTTCCCTTTCTGTGTACTCACAACCTAATCTACAGGGAGTGCAGAATTATTAGGCAAGTTGTATTTTTGAGGAATAATTTTATTATTGAACAACAACCATGTTCTCAATGAACCCAAAAAACTCATTAATATCAAAGCTGAATGTTTTTGGAAGTAGTTTTTAGTTTGTTTTTAGTTTTAGCTATTTTAGGGGGATATCTGTGTGTGCAGGTGACTATTACTGTGCATAATTATTAGGCAATTATTAGGCAAAAAACAAATATATACCCATTTCAATTATTTATTTTTACCAGTGAAACCAATATAACATCTCCACATTCACAAATATACATTTCTGACATTCAAAAACAAATCAGCGACCAATATAGCCACTTTTCTTTGCAAGGACACTCAAAAGCCTGCCATCCATGGATTCTGTCAGTGTTTTGATCTGTTCACCATCAACATTGCGTGCAGCAGCAACCACAGCCTCCCAGACACTGTTCAGAGAGGTGTACTGTTTTCCCTCCTTGTAAATCTCACATTTGATGATGGACCACAGGTTCTCAATGGGGTTCAGATCAGGTGAACAAGGAGGCCATGTCATTAGTTTTTCTTCTTTTATACCCTTTCTTGCCAGCCACGCTGTGGAGTACTTGGACGCGTGTGATGGAGCATTGTCCTGCATGAAAATCATGTTTTTCTTGAAGGATGCAGACTTCTTCCTGTACCACTGCTTGAAGAAGGTGTCTTCCAGAAACTGGCAGTAGGACTGGGAGTTGAGCTTGACTCCATCCTCAACCCAGCTTGGAGTAAGACAACATGCATGAAGAGGATGATGTGGACAAAATACTCATTTGCCTAATAATTCTGAACTCCCTGTGTAGCCAAAGTATTCACTCACTGTCTCTGTACTGTTTCGCTAGCTTAGCTTAGCTCGTAGCCGACTCCTCACCTGTCCCTCCTGCACTTTCCTGCTCATTGTGTCAGATGTTTAGTTACTCCTCGGCCTCCTTTAGCAGTAATGATATCTGTAACAAATGTAGCATATTTGCAGCTCTGGAGGCCAGGATTACTGAGCTTGGGGGCCCTTTTCCCCTTATTTCTATTTTTCCTGAGTTGCACGCCGGTTGCCTAGGCCGGGGTGTAACAAGCATAGGCCCCGCTAGCTGTTCCCTGGCAGACCCCAAGCAGCTGGGGAAAGAGGGCGGCTGGGTGACGGTGAGGAGGAAGCATAGTCTTAAACAGAAGCCCCGGGTACACCACCAACCCGTTCATGTGTCTAACCGTTTTTCCCCACTCGGCGACACACCCGCCGGGGGTCAAACTCTGGTAATTGGTGATTCTGTTCTCAGACATGTGAAGCTAGAGACACCGGCAACCATAGTCAATTGTCTTCCAGGGGCCAGAGCAGGCGACATTGAAGGAAATTTAAAACTGCTGGCTAAGGGTAAACGTAAATTCAGTAAAATCATAATTCATGTCGGCAGTATTGACACCCGGTTACGCCAATCAGAGGTCACTAAAATCAATATTGAATCGGTGTGTAACTTTGCCAAAACAATGTTGGACTCTGGGGAGGGGACCAGAGAAAACTACAATCAAACTAGGAGTGACATGTTTAGCCGCATGTTCTCCTTAAATTGCTGGCTGTCAGAGTGGTGTCCCAGAAACGATGTGGGCTTCATAGATAATTGGAAAACCTTCTGGAGGAAAGCTGGTCTTGTTAGGAGAGACGGCATCCATCCCACTTTGGATGGCGCAGCTCTCATTTCTCGAAATATGGACAAATTTATTAAACCCCCCAAAATATGACTATCCAGAGTTGGGACCAGGAAGCAGAGTTGCAGTCTTACACGCCTCTCTGCAGCTTCTCTCCTCCTGCTACCTCCCAAATACCCCTCTCCATAGAGACTGTGTCAGCTCCCAAACAGACAAAAAACTAACTAAAAACCAGCAACAAACAACTTAAACATAAACAATCACAAAGAAAGAACAATACAGTATCCTCTCTTCTGGTTCTTGGCGAAGGCGGTCACACTTTTTCTCCTCTCCTCCTTCCCCTTATCTTCCCTGCTTAGCCTCTTGTGTCCTTGTCCTGTCTCGTGTGCATTACTTTCCCTCGAACAGTCTCTCACTGTTGTTCTCTAAAACCTAAAAGAGAATTATGGATTTGATCAACTGGTCTCTGAATGCTATTGACACCCTTTTCTCAACGAGAAGTCTGGGCTCGGGAGAGCCCGAGTGCCCTGGAGGGACTTTCCCTGCCGGATACACGATGGACGGGTGGCAGAACTGGAGGGTCATGTGCCTGGCGGGACTGTCGATCGAGGACGCTGAAGATATCTACCTATTCGGAACCATGATAACAGGGTTCTTGCTGATCGGAGCTGGCTTGGCCCTGACTTATCAGAGAAATAAGAGAGTGGAACCAGCTGTTCAAAACCCCCCAAAGCTGACCGCTGGAATCGAAGCGATGGGACGAGGCGCGACCTCTCACAACAAACGCAGCATGGTTAACACCTTGGAGACGCTTACAGCTGCCGTGAAGACTCAAAATAACAACATTGAGCGTATGGTGGGATACAGCAGAGAGGGGCCTGCTCAAAACGACACCCTGGAGCGAAAGTTGGATCACATCGCAGAACGGGTCACTGCAGTTGTGAGGTCTCAGAATCAAAGAATGACAACACCACAGAACAGAAGTTTGATACCATCATGGGGAGGCTTGCAGCTCTCCAACAGGAGATCGAGAGACCAGTGTCAGAGTGTTAAAGAACAGCTTGAAATTCAGAGCTGCTCGCATAACGGAGAAATCAACAATATTCAACATGTGGACACCACGGCGCCAGCTACTCAGGCCCAAGGCTGGAGCCGAACAACCACTCCCTGACAATGACTGGGTGATAACTATTCTTCCCATCCCATGCAAGGCCACCTAGGTTGGCTGGCAGACTGTTTACTTAGCCTGATAGAGCGAAGGACACTGTCTCAGCTGAACTCTGGACACGCACACACATACACTTACACTGATAAGCACGCACTCATCCCCCTCCCTTTCCAAATGCCTTCGATGCTTGTCTCCTGTGGGGGAAGACGGCGGGTCTGTGTGCCGCGCTGGAATGGTAGCGCTGTGTAGGACGACTGCTGTGTTCCTTCGGATTACTCCTCACCCCCTACCCAACCCCTGTGGCTTGTCACGTGCTCCATTGCTGTAATGTGGACATTTATGTGCTCTCTGTGCAGAGGAGTTTTTTTTGTTTCCTGTTCTCATGCTGTCCTCCCATAGGTGCCCAGCGTGAGAAGAGGTCTCTGTTTTTCCTCTAGTACTTTTCCCATTGTTGTGTACTTTTTCAGTGTTTTTTTTTCTGTAACGCTGCCGATCTCCGACTGCATTCCCATGTGATGTCTTTGTTGTGTGTGTAAGTCGGGGGGGGGGGGGGGTCCTATTCCTCTGCGGGGCAACCTGCATATGGCCAATAAAGCATTCATTCAATTCAATTCAATTCAATATGAACCAAAGAATAAAACAGTGAAATGTGGATTATTAAATATTAGGTCTCTCTCCTCCAAGTCTCTGTTAGTACATGACTTAACAATTGATCAACAAATTGATTTACTCTGCCTTACAGAAACCTGGTTGCAGCAGGATGATTATGTTAGTTTAAATGAATCAACACCCCCGAGTCATTCTAACTACCAGAAACCTCAAAGCACAGGCCGAGGGGGCGGTGTGGCAGCAATTTTTCACACCAGCCTATTAATCAACCAAAGACCCAGACAGACTTTTAATTCTTAGCCTCGTCCACCCCAGCTGTGAAACTCAGAAACCAGTCTTACTTGTTATCATCTATCGTCCACCTGGGCCTTACACAGAGTTTCTCTCTGATTTCGCAGACTTTTTATCTGATTTAGTTCTGAGCTCAGATAAAATAATTATTGTAGGTGATTTTAACATCCATGTAGATGCTAAAAATGACAGCCTCAACATGGCATTTAATCTGTTATTAGACTCAATTGGCTTCTCTCCGAATGTAAAAGAACCCACCCACCACTTTAATCACACTCTAGATCTTGTGTTAACATATGGCATAGAAACTGAACATTTAACAGTGTTTCCTGAAAACCCTCTCCTGTCTGATCATTTCCTGATAACATTTACATTTACAATAACTGATTACACAGCGGTGGAGAGTAGACTTTATCACAGTAGATGTCTTTCTGAAAGTGCTGTAACTAAGTTTAAGAATATAATCCACCCACTGTTATCATCTTCAATGCCCTGTACCAACATAGAGCAGAGCAGCTACCTGAACACTACTCCAACAGAGGTCGATAATCTTGTTAATAATTTCACCTCCTCACTACGTACGACTCTGGATACTGTAGCTCCAGTGAAAACGAAGGTCTCTAATCAGAAGTACCTGACTCCGTGGTATAATTCTCAAACACGTAGCCTAAAGCAGATGACTCGTAAGCTGGAGAGGAAATGGCGTGTCACAAATTTAGAGGATCATCATTTAGCCTGGAGAAATAGTTTGTTGCCTAATAAGAAAGGCCTCCACAAAGCCAGAACATCTTAATATTCGTCACTGATTGAAGAAAATAAGAACAACCCCAGGTTTCTCTTCAGCTCTGTAGCCAGGCTGACAAACAGTCAGAGCTCTGTTGAGCCAACCATCCCTTTAACATTAACTAGTAATGACTTCATGAACTTCTTCACAAATAAAATTTAAATCATTAGAAGCAAAAATTACCAATAATCATCCCACAGATGTAATATTATCTACAGCTACTCTTAGTACAAAAGAGTCTAACTTAACATCAATGGTACTAAGAGTAGCTGTATCAAAGATCCTTGAAAGAGTAGTTGTCAAACAGCTAACAGATCATCTGCAGAGGAATGGCTTATTTGAAGAGTTTCAGTCAGGTTTCAGAGCTCATCACAGCACAGAAACAGCTTTAGTAAAGGTTACAAATGATCTTCTTATGGCCTCTGACAGTGGACTCATCTCTCCGCTTGTCCTGCTAGACCTCAGTGCAGCGTTCGATTCTGTCGACCATAATATCCTATTAGAGCGATTAGAACATGCTGTAGGTATTACAGGTACTGCGCTGCAGTGGTTTGTATCATATCTATCTAATAGACTCCAGTTTGTGCATGTAAATGGAGAGTCCTCTTCACACACTGAGGTCAATTATGGAGTTCCACAGGGTTCAGTGCTAGGACCAATTCTGTTTACATTATACATGCTTCCCTTAGGCAGCATCATTAGAAGGCATAGCATACATTTACACTGCTATGCAGATGACACCCAGCTCTACCTATCTATGAAGCCAGATAACACACACCAATGAGGTAAATTGCAGGAATGTCTTAAAGACATAAAGACCTGGATGGCCGCTAACTTTCTGCTTCTTAATTCAGATCAAACTGAGGTTATTGTACTCGGCCCTGAAAATCTTAGAAATATGGTATCTAAGCAGATTCTTACTCTGGATGGTATTACCTTGGCCTCCAGTAACGCTGTGAGGAACCTTGGAGTCATTTTTGACCAGGACATGTCCTTCAACGCACATATTAAACAAATATGTAAGACTGCGTTCTTCCATTTGTGCAACATCTCTAAAATTAGAAATATCCTGTCTCAGAGTGACGCTGAAAAACTAGTTCATGCATTTATTACTTCCAGGCTGGACGACTGTAATTCATTATTATCAGGAAGTCCTAAAAACTCCCTGAAAAGCCTTCAGTTAATCCAAAATGCTGCAGCAAGAGTCCTGACAGGGACTAGAAAGAGAGAGCAGATTTCTCCTGTTTTGGCTTCCTGTTAAATCCAGAATTCAAAATCCTGCTCCTCATTTACAAGGTCTTAAATAATCAGGCCCCATCTTATCTTAATGACCATATCACCATATAATGTAGTACCATATCACCCTATTAGAGCACTTCGCTCTCGCTCTGCAGGCCTACTTGTTGTTCCTAGAGTATTTAAAAGTAGAATGGGAGGCAGAGCCTTCAGTTTTCAGGCCCCTCTTCTGTGGAACCAGCTTCCAGTTTGGATTCAGGAGACAGACACTATCTCTACTTTCAAGATTAGGCTTCAAACTTTCCTTTTTGCTAAAGCATATAGTTAGGGCTGGACCAGGTGACCCTGGATCCTCCCTTAGTTATGCTGCCGGGGGATTCCCATGATGCATTGAGTTTTTCCTTTCCAGTCACCTTTCTCACTCACTATGTGTTAACAGACCTCTCTGCATTGAATCATATCTGTTATTAACCTCTGTCTCTCTTCCACAGCATGTCTTTATCCTGGCTTCCTTCTCTCACCCCAAACGGTCGCAGCAGATGGCCCCGCCCCTCCCTGAGCCTGGTTTTGCCGGAGGATTCTTCTTGTTTTTCCTTCCCACTGTCGCCAAAGTGCTTGCTCATAGGGGGTCATATGATTGTTGGGTTTTTCTCTGTATCTATGAAGCGCCTTGAGGCGACTTTTCTTGTGATTTGGTGCTATATAAATAAAATTGAATTGACTCACTGTGCATCTTGTTTGGGACTGGGGTGATAGTGTCAAACCAATGCTGCTAAGGAGACTTTCAATATATCAGTGTCATGTCAAGTGATTTCCACAGGCTGCTCCATGTTTAGAAACGTGGGTCAGTAGTGGTTTGTCCAGCACAATAAAGTCACTGCACCTGAAAATAATAAGACTGACAACTGCTGACCTGCATGTGTTGAATTGATATAAAGCATTAATAGATGATTTTCTGTAGTGTGTGTTCGGAGGACTCATCTGATTTTGAATGTGAAGAGAACCAGAGAGATGGTGATTGACATCAAGGACCAGATGACTTCACAGCTCATGTCTATCCTGGGACAGGATGTGGTGGAGTACCAGTACCTTGGCATGTACACTGATGGCGGGAAGAACTGGAAGACTCACACGAAATAGAATGATTTAGCCTGGTCACTCCAAGAATGCAGTGACCAGGCTCGTGTCTCTCATAGAAGTTCAGATGGTGCTTGTGTCACAAGCATTAAAGAAGTTTAGTGTTTTCTAAGAATGCACTCTGCTGCGTTCTGCTGAAGGCTGCATAATCCAATCAGAAAGGCTGACTATGTGATTGGCTACAACCACACATATGTGAAGCTAGAATAGAGAGGAATTAACTGAACAAACTGCTATTCAACACAAATAATGTGTGAACAGTTTAATTCAGTTCTTCTGTCACAAACACAGACACAGGGAACTTTTCAAACATAACATAATAGTTTTATTATTACTTTAACAACTGTAGCAAAATAATGTGTTTCCTATTATTACTGCTATTATTATTAGTAGTATTAACACAGCCATCAGGGAACTAAGAAAAAATCTATACCTGAAAAGCTATTTACATTTACAATAACACCAGGTTAGAGTTGAGGTAGAGCTGGGCGATATGAGATTTTTTCATATCACGATATGTTTTTTTCATTTCAGGCGATAATGATATATATCACGATATAAGGCAAATAACTATATTTGTAAGATTTAAATGTGCCGTTGCTCACAAGTAAAATGTGAAATAATCAGCATGTTATGATCCTTGGGTCCTTTTGACCCAGCGTTTTGTGTTTTCTGTTCTTCCTCTGTTTAGTGTTACTCTGTTCTGCCCGTGTGTTCCTGTATCTAGTCCGCGTTTCTTAGTTTGTGTCCTTTCATGCGTAGTTCCTGTTTTATTGTGAAGGTCTGCGTCTTATGTGAGTGTTTTCAGATTGCCTCCCTAGTCTCGTCATGTTAATCACTCCCAGCTGTGTTCCCCCACCTGTGTGTAATCTCCCCTTGTTCTCTGAGTGTATTTAAGTTGTGTCTTCTGTCATAGTAGTTGCTGGTTCGTCTGTGTTGTTTCCCCTCGGTCTCCCTGCATCTCTCCATATGTATTTCCCCGGACCTCCCTGCATCTTCGTTTCTGGTTTGTTTTGTTAGTTTTACCCAGTTTAGGTTCCAGTTTCATGTTCCCAGTGCCTTTGTTGTTTGTTTTTCCCTTCGTTAATAAATACTCACCTGCACCAGAGCTGCCGCGTCCTGGTCCTAAATATTCCACACGGCTTGCCCCGGCAAACCGTGACACAGCAGCTTGTTTTGATTTAAATATTTATTTCCCATAATAAGTTCAACAGGGGAGATGTACTTAAGAAACATGAGACTTTTTCAGATAAATAAAGGCAAATATTGCAAACTACACAAAAGGCAGCCGCTAAAGCGTTTAAGTTTCAAAATAGAACAAAAAAAAAACAAAAAAAAAACAGACTACTAAATTGTCAATTCCACTTAGAAACAAAATATTAATTCTATAAATAAATCTTAGTTTGTTTTACAGAAGAACAGACAAAATTGACTAACTTTTGTCAATATCAAATAAACTGTGAACTAAAAGGAAATTCTCAATCTGTCCTTGTTGTATAGCTTAGCTTTTCAAACAGTTACATTAGTCTGACAAAAGCCGAATGACGAATTAGCGCTTCCAGTCAGAGATTGAGCATGCACCGCTTTATTGTATTTCCAGACTTGCTTTCGACACAATTTACAGTGCGCGCTCACAGCTGGACTGGCCATCGGGCATACCGGGCATTTGCCCGGTGGGCCGCTGGTGATTTTTTGTTTTTATGCTCCGATCGATCGATTTTTTTTTTTTTTTGGAAGGGTATAAATAATGAAAGGTGTTGGATTGGCCAATTGGTCATGATCAACTCTGGGCTGGACCAATTACAGCCGAGGAGGTCGGATGCACCCTCCCCCTTGTTTAGCAATCTTATAGACGAACTAAAGAAAATGGAGAACAAAAAAAGGAAAGGAGGTGCAGAAAAAATTAGGGCCAAAAAGAAACAAGCCCTTCAGGCAGACGCTGCCAAATGTGTAAAAATACCTGAATTGTTTGGCGGTAGCTATGGCATAGCTTCCACAGATTTAGCAACATCAGCAAGTGGTGGAGGCCAGCAGGTGGATAAGGGAAAGGGGAGGCAAGAGGGGGAGAGACCCGAGGCGGCCGCCGGTCATAGTGGCAGAGGAACTGAACTTCAGGTAAGAAGTTATGACCTGCTGTCTATCTGTGTCAGATATAAACCAAGTTTAGTTGTAGTTTGTTTTCGTTGTGCTGACTTTTTACAGTCGCTTAGAATAACTGGTACTGCTAATAGCTAGCATGACGGAGTTTATATACTGCTGGGCGGGTGTCACGGCTGGCGGCGTGAGCCGTGTGGTGTAGGAGGAAAAGGACCCAAAATGCAGGCAGTTGACTGGTGATGAGAATGAAGTTTTATTTGCAGAAGTGGAGCAACTGAACAGGTAGTGAGACAAGACGAATGACTGAAAAAACCTAGACTGGGAAAACTAAATAACAAACCTAAGCATGAAACGGGGAGCAGAGAATGCAGAGAGACGTAGTTACACCGAGAAACACAGACGATCCGACGATGAACAGAAGCCAACACACACTATAAATACACACTAGGTAATGAGGAGATGACATGCAGGGGTGGACACAGCTGACACTAATGGACATGATGAGAGGCAGACCTACAAAGTAAAACCGGAAACACCCAGACTGTTTTGCAACAAAAACACAGGGACCTGAACGGAGCACAGAGGGGAGACACAGGTAGGGATAATAAACACGACAACCAACCCAAAGAATTAATACAGAATCAGAATAAACACCAAACACAAGATGAACCCAAAAAGAAACACAAAACGCTGGGTCAACGACCCAGGATCATGACAGTACCCCCCCCTCAAGGGCGGGCCCCAGACTGCCCAACAGAAGCACAAAAAACGGCCAAAACCAGAAAACAACCCAACCAGGGCGGGCGGCGGGGGACCAGGAAGGAGGGACAGAGACCCAGAAGGTCAAGTTCAGGGGGCCGACCCGGAGGCCGACGGCGCAGGAGGCCAAAACAGTTCAGTTCTGGGGGCCGACCGTGTGGACGGCAACTGCGGCGATGGGCAAACAGTTCTGGGGGCCGGCCACGCGGAAGGCAGTGGCGGCGACAGAGCAGATCCGGGGGCCGGCCACGCGGAAGGCAGTGGCGGCATCCAGGAGGGTGTTCAGGAGGGCGTCCATGGTGGCGGAGATGCCCAACAAGCGGCCTGGCAGATGACCGACGATGTGGAGGCGGTAGTAGGGGACCTGAAGGCTGCGTGGTCCCTGCAGCCCCAGGCGAAGCGGAGGCTGGACCAGACGAGGCGGAAGCGGAGGCTGGACCAGACGAAGCTGATGAGGATGATGAGGATGCGGAGGCTGGACCAGGCGAGGCTGATGAGGATGCGGAAGCTGGACCAGGCGAGGCAGCAGCTGATGAGGAGGCTGAAGCAGAAGCTGGACCAGGCAAAGCTGAAGCAGAAGCCGGACCAGGCGATGCTGAAGACACGGAGGCTGGAGCCGGACCAGACGAGGATAACACGGAGGCTGGACCAGACGAGGATGACACGGAGGCTGGACCAGACGAGGATGACACGGAGGCTGGACCAGACGAGGATGAAGCAGTGGCTGGACCAGACGAGGATGAAGCAGTGGCTGGACCAGACGAGGATGAAGCAGTGGCTGGACCAGGCGAAGCGGATGAAGCCAAAGCAGACGCTGGACCAGGCGAGGAGGATGCTGAAGCAGATACCGGACCAGGCGAAGCTGATGACACTGATGAGGAGGCCGGACCAGGCGGAGCTGATGAAACTGAAGCTGGACCAGGCGACGGCGAAGCTGATGAAGCTGAAGCTGGACCAGGCGACGGTGTGGGTGAAGACAGGGAGGCTGGACCAGGCGACGGTGTGGGTGAAGACAGGGAGGCTGGACCAGGCGACTGTGTGGGTGAAGACAGGGAGGCTGGACCAGGCGACTGTGTGGGTGAAGACAGGGAGGCTGCAGCTGGCGTAGGTGAAGACACGCAGGCTGCACCAGATGAGGACGAAGCTGAAGCGGATGAGGAGGCCGGACCGGGCGACGCTGAAGCCGAAGCTGGACCGGGCGAGGATGAAGACTCGAAGGCTGCAGCTGGCGAGGATGATGAGGCTGCAGCAGGCGACGGCGTGGAAGCCGGAGACTGTAGCGCTGCAGGCGTGGAAGAAGCTGCTGCTGCCTGCGGCGTGGATGAAGCTGCAGCTGGCGAGGATGTTGAGGCTGCAGCTGGCGGCTGGACGGGCTCCTCGGGCCCTCCAGCTGACGAGGCAGGACGCTGGACGGGCCCCTCGGGCCCCCCAGCTGACGAGTCTTGGGGCTGGACGGGCTCCTCGGGCCCCCCAGCTGACGAGTCTTGGGGCTGGACGGGCTCCTCTGGCCCCCCAGCAAAAACAGTCTCAGAACCAGTGGGCACCGGAGCCCCTGGCACACACAGAACAGAACCAGCAGGTGCGGAGACCTCTGGCAGAGACGGAACAGAACCAGCAGGCCCACGGGCCTCTGGCAGGAACGCAATAGAACCAGCAGGCACACGGGCCTCTGGCAGGGAGGCTGAACAGGTGGTGGAACTAATTGCTGACCTGCAACCTGAGCTGGTAACTGAGCTAAGGGCAAGTGAGCAGCTGATGCTGGAGACTGAGCTAACGGCTGTGCTAACAGTGGGAAAGGCGACTGTTCCTGAACGACCTGCCCTGGCTCCTTAACCTCCAGGGGTCCAGAATCAGCTGAGGAAGGTGGCTCAGCTTCTGGGGAGGCCCCGGAGGGGGTCGCAGTCCCTTGAAAAACAGGGCTAGCATCTCCAATCCTGGAGTCAGTATTAACCGTACCCTTTAAAGCATCCCTGGATTCAGAGGGTGCATGAAGAGAGCCCCTTAAATCCCTGGGACTGGAAAAAACGGTCTCCGAAACCACAGTCTTTAATCTTGCCGCTTCAGCATTAACTGAGACAGTGATATCTGATCCTGAGCCCATAGAAACTTTGGATTCAGTCTCTGGGGTAACACTTTGCAGTTCGGAGAAAGCAGAAAGACAGTCTTTACCACTCACCACAGCTGGCTGTGTCATAATCTCAGAGTCCAGCTGAGGAGAGGAGCGCTGGCGGCGCATATGCCGTTTCTTGCAGGAGGAGGAGGCGGAGAAGACGACAGAGGAGGCTAGTGATGATGGGGAAAAGGAAGCTGGCTCCTCATCGTCTGACCACATAGCCGCGAGGAAAGAGGCAGGTGTGTAGTGATCAGAGCAGGATGCGGAGGCTGAAGAATTCCTTGGCACCGGCACGGAAACAGCTCTCCGCGGTAAAGTCTGCTGCTGCGTTGCAGAGAGCTCCGTCTGCTGCTGCCGCGACTGTCCGGAGGAGATCTCCATCGGCTGCGACTGCAGCGAGGCCTTCCGGGAATCGACGCGCTCTGACCGCTCCCGAGCCCGCCACGCCTCCTGGCCTCGGCTTAATTCTCCCATGAAATCTCCATAGCAGGAAAGCTCACGAAGGTAAGGATTTCCTTCGCCGATCGCCTTAATAGCGTTTAGTCCAACAGAAATTGTCCGTGGGTCCGTCGCGCGGGTTATTCGGCTCATCAGACACTGTACGCGGAGAATATCTTCCTCACGGGCGGAGCCTGCCGGGTCCATAGTATGGTCGGATCGTGCTGTCACGGCTGGCGGCGTGAGCCGTGTGGTGTAGGAGGAAAAGGACCCAAAATGCAGGCAGTTGACTGGTGATGAGAATGAAGTTTTATTTGCAGAAGTGGAGCGACTGAACAGGTAGTGAGACAAGACGAATGACTGAAAAAACCTAGACTGGGAAAACTAAATAACAAACCTAAGCATGAAACGGGGAGCGGAGAATGCAGAGAGACGTAGTTACACCGAGAAACACAGACGATCCGACGATGAACAGAAGCCAACACACACTATAAATACACACTAGGTAATGAGGAGATGACATGCAGGGGTGGACACAGCTGACACTAATGGACATGATGAGAGGCAGACCTACAAAGTAAAACCGGAAACACCCAGACTGTTTTGCAACAAAAACACAGGGACCTGAACGGAGCACAGAGGGGAGACACAGGTAGGGATAATAAACACGACAACCAACCCAAAGAATTAATACAGAATCAGAATAAACACCAAACACAAGATGAACCCAAAAAGAAACACAAAACGCTGGGTCAACGACCCAGGATCATGACAGCGGGTGCTATGAAGTTACTGATAGTAAATTTTATTTTATGCTTAAGGTTAGTTTCTCAAACTCCTCAAAATCTTAACAAATTGTGCCAATCCTTACATGTTGCACCAGGCTGATTTATCATCATAAGTGGAGAAGTCTGTGACAGAGGAGACAGAAGAGCAGCAGAGAGAGAAATAAAAGAGCAGGAGATGGAGATGGAGAGATGTCATCCATGAGGGATGCATTTGACATATGTTTCACATATTATAGCCAAACAAGTTACTTATAGCAATTTAAATACGAGCAATCAGTTTTTGGCAAATACCGGAAATCAGCTTTTTGCAGACAATCACTTTTTGCCACAACACCGGCTATTGCAGTAATAATACAACAGCTTCTTGCCATTTTTTGTGTTTCTTTTTATTGCTGTGTAACTGAGGTTTTTTTTTTTTTTTTTTTTTTTGTCCCATTTGGATCTTTAGCCATCAGAATTGTTGTCTTAAGGCCAAGAAAGATGCCAAGCGGATTTATTTTACCAAGTGGATCATCATGGCCTTGCCATATTGGTCCATTTGATTGATCTTTATTATAATTATGAATTTATTTTATTTTCAGTTGCTACAAACGGGACAGACATGACTGGGGGATAGGACAGGGAGAACCACCAACGCACCGACACCTGAGGGAGTCCGCCACTGGCAGGGGAAGTGGTGGTGGGTGGAGATAGGCCTCCAAACCTTGGAGGGCCTGAGATGTCCCCCAGAGAGGTGGCGTCTGATACCCAACCTGACATATAGACACAGACATACAGGCACACACAGACACAAACATCCATTCCCACCCTCATGCTCTCATACAGTGGGGCAAAAAAGTATTTAGTCAGCCACCGATTGTGCAAGTTCCCCCACCTAAAATGATGACAGAGGTCAGTAATTTGCACCAGAGGTACACTTCAACTGTGAGAGACAGAATGTGAAAAAAAAATCCATGAATCCACATGGTAGGATTTGTAAAGAATTTATTCGTAAATCAGGGTGGAAAATAAGTATTTGGTCAATAACAAAAATACAACTCAATACTTTGTAACATAACCTTTGTTGGCAATAACAGAGGTCAAACGTTACTATAGGTCTTTACCAGGTTTGCACACACAGTAGCTGGTATTTTGGCCCATTCCTCCATGCAGATCTTCTCGAGAGCAGTGATGTTTTGGGGCTGTCGCTGAGCAACACGGACTTTCAACTCCCGCCACAGATTTTCTATGGGGTTGAGGTCTGGAGACTGGCTAGGCCACTCCAGGACTTTCAAATGCTTCTTACGGAGCCACTCCTTTGTTGCCTGGGCGGTGTGTTTTGGATCATTGTCATGTTGGAAGACCCAGCCTCGTTTCATCTTCAAAGTTCTCACTGATGGAAGGAGGTTTTGGCTCAAAATCTCACGATACATGGCCCCATTCATTCTGTCCTTAACACGGATCAGTCGTCCTGTCCCCTTGGCAGAAAAACAGCCCCATAGCATGATGTTTCCACCCCCATGCTTCACAGTAGGTATGGTGTTCTTGGGATGCAACTCAGTATTCTTCGTCCTCCAAACACGACGAGTTGAGTTTATACCAAAAAGTTCTACTTTGGTTTCATCTGACCACATGACATTCTCCCAATCCTCTGCTGTATCATCCATGTGCTCTCTGGCAAACTTCAGACGGGCCTGGACATGCACTGGCTTCAGCAGCGGAACACGTCTGGCACTGCGGGATTTGATTCCCTGCCGTTGTAGTGTGTTACTGATGGTGACCTTTGTTACTTTGGTCCCAGCTCTCTGCAGGTCATTCACCAGGTCCCCCCGTGTGGTTCTGGGATCTTTGCTCACCGTTCTCATGATCATTTTGACCCCACGGGATGAGATCTTGCGTGGAGCCCCAGATCGAGGGAGATTATCAGTGGTCTTGTATGTCTTCCATTTTCTGATGATTGCTCCCACAGTTGATTTTTTCACACCAAGCTGCTTGCCTATTGTAGATTCACTCTTCCCAGTCTGGTGCAGGTCAACAATACTTTTCCTGGTGTCCTTCGAAAGCTCTTTGGTCTTGGCCATGGCGGAGTTTGGAGTCTGACTGTTTGAGGCTGTGGACAGGTGTCTTTTATACAGATGATGAGTTCAAACAGGTGCCATTCATACAGGTAACGAGTGGGGGACAGAAAAGCTTCTTACAGAAGACGTTACAGGTCTGTGAGAGCCAGAGATTTTCTATGTTTGAGGTGACCAAATACTTATTTTCCACCCTGATTTACGAATAAATTCTTTACAAATCCTACCATGTGGATTCATGGATTTTTTTTTTCCACATTCTGTCTCTCACAGTTGAAGTGTACCTCTGGTGCAAATTACTGACCTCTGTCATCATGTTAAGTGGGGGAACTTGCACAATCGGTGGCTGACTAAATACTTTTTTGCCCCACTGTATGCACTTACTCCACACTCAACCAACGTGGAGACAGACATAAAGAGACGCTGTACACACGATCACACTCCCCAAGCGTACTCTACAAACCGGGTCTAGGTACCCTTGCCCCTGGAGGGGGGAACTGCACCCAGACCCAGGTGGTGTTACCCTTTTCCTTGCGGTGTAACTGAGTTCGATTGAAAGCCTGCATGCGCTAGTACCTCTTGCCACAAGTTCCCAGAATCCTTTGCGGTTTTACCCCTGAATGACGTCACATTTTTGGTGGGCCGGTCTCTAGTCAAAATGCCCGGGCCGATTTTTTGTCCCAGTCCAGCCCTGTGCGCGCTACTCTGTTTGACTTGAAATAGCCGAAATACCTTCACACTACGGAACTTCTCTGGCTCTTCCGTTCGACAATCTCTCCAGCATTGGAACCATCATCTGTTTTATCTTCGGCAACCTTCGGTCACGCTCTCGGTTGATGTTTCTCTAGTCGGCACATTCATTTCCTCCATTACCCGGGCGGCATGGCGGCTGGCTGCTTCCCAAACAAATACACATGTGTGGCTTGGCACTTGTGCTGTACGTAACAAGTCATGTGACGTGACGCTGCAACTGTGATTGGTTCGGCTCTGCACTACTTAATTTGGATTGGCTGTTCTTATTTTTTTTTAAGAGGACAAGCGCGGTGAGGCCTATCGCAATAGTTACATTTTTCTATCGAGAAAAAGTTATTTTGCAATACATTACGTTATCGTTCTATCGCCCTATCTAAGTTGAGGTTACCACCTATGACGACTTAATCATACTCTGTTCTGGATAAGTACGACCCAGGGGTCAAGCTGTCGTTCCTGTTACACTTCTATGAAGTTTGCTTTAAGTGGATGGCCTCGTAAACATGTGTGGTTGGTGCAGTGTAATGGAAATGCTGTTGTGGCGAATCCACTTAGCCAAAAAAATGGATTGGACATCAGTTGTAGAAACGATAGTCCTTATATAAGGCTTAAAAAGGGGAATGTACAACAAATAAACTTCTCGACATCAGAGCAACATATAATGGCTTCCAGAAAACTTTCTTTTGCTAGCTAAAAAACCCAGAGTAACTTTCGTCTACCACAAAGGATTCTGGGAAACGCAGTTTTCTAATATGTCTGTGAAGGTTTTCAGTCATCCAGGTCATCGTAGTCAAAGGAGCTTGCAAAGAAAAGCGTCTGGACTTCTTTAAGTTACTTGAAGACGTTTCACCTCTCATCCGAGAAGCTTCTTCAGTTCTAAAGTCAAATGGTGGAGAGTCCCAGATATAAACCTAGTGGGAGTAACCCCCCACAGAGGGACAAAAGGACCCCCTGATGATCCTCTAATCGCCTGAGCCAAGGTGTGAAACTGGGCGTGGGTCCCAATCAGCCAGAGTTTCGGATGTGTTCATAGGGCTTTGGAGCGTGATGTCACGGGGGGTGGGCGTGGAAAGGATTTTGGCCCGATCCGCCATTTTGGGGGTCTAGCGCAAGTGAAAAGGGAGCGAAGTCACACACAACAGCCATGGTTCGTATTTGCTGTGTGGTCGGCTGCAATGTTCGATCACACGACCGGCAAGAGAATAAGGTTGAAAATGGTTTATCTTTTCATTCTTTCCCAACCTGGAAGCAACATGAGGCAGCTCGTGTATCGATGTTACCAAACGAAGGCGTCTAGCCTGGATAGCAGCTGTGAGACGAGCTGACGTGCAGTTCTCTTCCATCTCCAAATATCTGTTGGTGCTCCAGACATTTTCATTCCGGTAAGTTCTAAATATGTTCATATCTTTATAGCCTATTAGTATTATTTTCTATGCGCTCTGAGCTCATAGCAAATTAGAACAAACATCCTACTGAGTGATTTTGCAGAACTACCTTCTATCTATAGAGTTGCTAATTATTTGGCATTATTGCAGCAAACCAGCCTATGAAATGGATGAAACATCGTGACTGGGTTCCAGCGCTACACAAGGGACCTGCTGCAAACATACCACCATGCCAATCAGATTACTTCTTCCATGTGAGGGTGAAGAGGTGACCCTCCTGGATAAGATGGTGAAGGTTTGCTGCGTTTTGGTGAACAGTGTGATAATAAAACCAGAGAAGAATGAAACCTGCTCCTGTTAAATGTTCTTAAGTCTTGTGCTGTTAAAATTGCTGTATTTTTTTCAAAAGATACAGTAAATAAAGTTAGTAGTGGGTGATATCATGTAAACACTCATGATTTTGTGTAAACATTTTGTCATTTGTAAACTATGGATTCTACATTGTAACTGATGTGGTGTTCTATAAGGTGGTTTCAATTAAAAAAAAAGAGGCAAAAATTAGTGTGTTTCTTTATTCAACTTTTGAACAGTGGTACTCAGTCAGTATATATTCAGTAAATGCAAATTATTTACACGGCAGTGCACTACAGGCATAAATGTAGACCCCTAGATAAAACATTATGGGTCATGCCCACAACCCACAGCTTTACTGTGTTCCAGCAAAGTATCCAATAGCAGTGACAACTCCTCCAAAGTAGCAGGTGGGATTTTTCTGTTTTGAGGACGGCTCCTTTTCCCCGTCACTACGGATGGTCTGTTTATGTTTTGATCAAGAGCCTTTTTTTGGGCAGCTGAAGAGGAGAAGTCTATCTTATGGCCAACCTCTGGCTGTATCTTGGTCATATTACCCAGCAAAACCCAGTATGCAGGTTCATCTGTAACAGTCCTTGTGCCACGGATCAACACTGTTGCTTCTACATTAAACAGAAGAGCAGCGACATGGCTGCAGGTCTCTGCGACTCCGGCCTTGCAGGTGCAGTGGGCGGCTTCAACCTTCCCTGTGATGCTCACGGTGACCCATGGCTGCAATGCTGGTTCATTCAGTCTTTGAGAGTGCAGGACCTGAAACACACACAAAGTTCATTTAAAGACAAGAACTATGAGCCAAGGCCGACGTAAATGTGTTTTATCTACTTTATCATAAATGTAACAAAGTGTTTATAAAGTTAGCACATACATGTAATTTTTCATTTCTTTATGTGTCCATCTATAGAGCGCTGCATGTTATAGTGTAAATCTGCCTGCAGAAAATGAACCTAAAGTATGTACCGGTAATGCAAGGATGTCATCACTTTAGAGATGGAGAAAGCATAAAGTGACAATTATGAATCCCTTAATATGATAAGGAGATTCTGCAGGTCATTGATCAATATATAAAATTAAAATAAATTGTATTTTTAGTGACACAAGATACAAACATGGAAGCAAGATGTTTAATTAGGATTATTTATAATAAATATGAATAAATTAGTGCAATTTCTTTAACCATAAAGAATAACAATCCTTCAGGAGAATGTCACATCAATGCACTGAACTCGCTATGTTATCCACCTAACAGCCTCCACATGTTCTCACTGTAATTTCCCCTCATGAATGAATTTATGCTGCACTAATCTGAATGTTTGCAGGGAAACAGACCATCTCTCCCTTCTGCTACACCCAATATACACACAAAAGATCAAGAGCACTGGGATTACAACCAAAACCGTGAGAACATGGCCGCAGGATGCTATTCCGATGCTTCAGGACTGTTTCCACTGCACAGACTGGGATGTATTCAAGGTGCAGGACACTGACAATCGTGTCGCATTGGACAGTTACACCTCCATTGTCTTGGACTACATCTGTTTCTGTGTGGACAATGTAACAACTTGGAAACGATTCCGTGTGTTCCCTAATAATCCACCCTGGATGACACACGGAGTTCAACAACTTATTCGAACAAGGAACAACGCTTTCAAATCCGGGGACCAGGAGGCATACAGTGCTGCCAGGGCCAACCTGAGAAGAGGCATCAAGACTGCCAAGCAGCAGCACAGGAGGCGTATCGAGGCCAGGTTTGAGAACAACACAAACCCAAGGCAGGTCTGGGAGGGCATCAGGGCTATCACGGACTACAAATGAAGAACACCATCACCCTCAGCCGACAGTTCTACTCTAGCTGAGGATCTAAATCTCTTTTATGCCCGTTTTGACAGGGAGAACACCGACCCTGTCCTGGCCCCTCTCCCCTCAACCGACCCTGCTCCGGTCCTGAGCACTCATGAGCTGAGGCGTGTGTTCCGGAGCATTAACACCAGGAAGGCGGCCGGGCCGGATGGAGTGCTGGGCCGGGTGCTAAAAGACTGTGGTGCGGACCTGGCGGACGTCTTCACCTCTATATATAACACCTCGTTGTCCTGTTCACTGGTACCATCCTGTTTCAAAGCAGCAACCATCGTTCCCGTCCCAAAACAGTCAAATGTCACATGTCTGAACGATTTCAGACCTGTGGCACTCACCCCCATTCCCGCCAAATGCCTGGAGAGACTGGTCATTAAACACATCAGAGCTGCTTTTCCACCATCCCTGGACTCGTACCAGTTTGCATACAGGGAGAACCGGTCAACCGAGGATGCGATCGCCACAGTGCTGCACACATTACTGAAGCACTTGGAACACAGGAACACCTATGCACGGCTCCTCTTTGTAGACTACAGCTCGGCTTTTAATACCATCCGGCCATACAAACTCCGTCCCAAACTCCACCAACTGGGACTTAACTCCTCTCTGTGCAACTGGATTGTGGACTTCCTCACTAACCGTAGACAGAGTGTCAGAGTGGGTAAGAACACCTCTTCCACCCTTGTGGTCAACACCGGTGCCCCTCAGGGGTGTGTTCTGAGCCCTCTGCTATACACTCTCTTCACCCATGACTGTATTTCCTCCTGCGCGTCCAATCTCATTGTTAAGTTTGCAGATGACACTACAGTGCTCGGACTTATATCCAACAATGATGAGACAAACTATAGGACAGAGGTGCAACAACTAGAGTCATGGTGCCACGACAATAACTTGGTCTTAAACACCAAAAAGACCAAGGAGATCATTGTAGATTTCCGGAAGAGGGGCCATAACAACCATCTGCCTCTCTTCATTGGCAGTGAGGCGGTGGAGAGGGTGAGCAGTTTTAAATTCTTGGGGGTAACTGTGACCGAGGACCTGTCCTGGGGCAACCATATCACCTCAGTTGTACGGAAGGCCCAACAGCGCCTCTACTACCTGAGGAGACTGCGGAGCGCACACATTCCCAGATCTCTGATGTTGAACTTCTACAACTGTGCCATCAGCAGCGTTCTGACGTATGGATTTCTAGTGTGGTTCCCCAGCTGCACCAAGGCCGATCAGCAAGCACTCCAGCGGGTGGTGAAAGAAGCTGGCAGAATTATTGGAACAAGTCTGCCAGAGATCAGTAATATCTTCCCCACTCGCTGTCTGAGGAGGGTGCACAGTATCCTGCAGGACCAACATCACCCTGCGCGCCACCTTTTCCATCTGCTGCCCTCAGGGAGAAGGTACAGGTCTATACAGGCCAGAACATCCAGACTGGCCAACAGCCTGTATCCACAGGCTGTGAGGCTCCTGAACTCTCTGCCCCCCTCTCACGGACAATAACCATATCCAACTTCTTAATAGCAATGAACTGGTCTGCATTGGTGCATCATATCTTTATTCTCTTCCCCCTCCTGCCCCCCCCCCCCCCCCCCCCTCTTTCTTAAATAGATAACTATCATATCTGATATCATATCTCACAGTACAATAATATTGAATGGGTTGCATTGTTGTATTTTGTCATGTTTCTCAGGTCTTTGTCTGAATTTCTACGAACATTATTGCTAAGGATTGTCTTATTGCATTGGAGTCACACTGGGTTAAATATGTACACTTGGGTTTTAAGGGGTATTTATTATTTTCTTCTTTTTTTTGGGTTGTATGGAAGCCCCAAACGCAATTTCATTGTTCTTGACAATGACAATAAATAAATAAATACTAAATACTAAATACTAAATCAAACGCATTTCACTCGCAGTACTCGAGCTGACTTACCTTTGCTTGAATGACGACTTGTACGCGCTGATTCCACAGATAAGGTACGAAAATATGTCAGGCTACGTCAGTAGCGGTTGGTCTTCAGGGTTTCTACTCCACGGCCCTATTTCATACTGGTCCACATTTCCAATGCACGCTATTTTCTGCAAGTACCGCTGCTTCGCCTCTGAATGAAATCGGTCTCTATACAGTTCATTCTCTTTTGAGCTGCTTTTAAGCATCTTTCTTGTAGTCGTCGTTCCAACACAGTGTGTTTGGTTTGATTCGTAGACCCCGAAAATGGCGCTGCGCTCCCATAATGCATTGCGGCGTGACGTCAACTCCAAAGCCCTATAGTGAAACCTGGCCCCACCTTATCATGCAAATTCCTGAGGTCAGATGGCCCAGGATGTGAGTGGGCGTTAAGGCGTCTGGGAAGGATCTCGAAACTGGATTATAGATGGCAGAGAGTTGGTGTCGTAAACCCCCGCCTCTGTTCAAAGATGGTCGCTCACAGTGGACATAGATGCTTCTTTCACTCCTCTTTCAAACCATCTGTCCTCTCTGTCCAAAATGTGAACATTGGCATCCTCGAAAAAGTGTCCTTTATCCTTAAGATGCAGATGGACTGCTGAGTCTTGTCCTGTGGAGGTGGCTCTTCTGTGTTGTGCCATGCGCTTGTGAAGTGGCTGTTTGGTCTCTCCAAACAGCCAGACCTCTACATAATCACTAAACATTTGGCTAACACTTAAATCACTTACAAAATAACCAAAATGCTGTTATCAAACAATAAACTGCAATAAAGTTACAACAAATGCTCCATGGACAAAATGCGGTCGCAGAAGACTTAGGCGTGCAGGCATCTACACGGGCCTTTAGGTTCACTGTCCCATAATGAACTTTCCATAATGTGGACCAGAGTGGACACTAACAGACCTGCACATGTGAAAGTCGAGTTGATTCACATTCTTCACAGGCTTTGCTACCATGTGTTTGCTATCATCAGTGACTGTAGCAATTCTATTCCTTTACTAACAGACAACAGAAACAATCAAAGCAATGAGCAGAACACTGGTTTAACATAAAAACACAACAAACTGGTGGGACAAACTGCTACAAACTACGCACAATTCACAATCCAACCTTTTCATGTGACACTTGTCGGAAACCTTAATTGAACCATTAGCTATTAGAATAACCCAAACCAGTCACAGACACTATTCCACTGGAAAATAAAAGATAAAGGAAGAAAGAAAAGCAAACCGCTAATCCTTTCTGTTAATCTTTTTTTGGATTAGAAAATGCAGATGATTAAACATTAAAACATTCAAATTATATGCACTGCTACTAAGATTGTAATTTATTTAGGGGGGAGGGGGCAAAGCATCTTTGGGCTATATAACAGCACTACAGAAATTGTGCTCTTAGCTGAATGAATAGGGAAAGAAATTAGAGCTCTGCATGTTGTGTGTGTTTGTGTGTGTGTGTGTTTGTGTGCGTGTGTACAGTGTGTGAGTGTGTGTGTGTGCAGTGTGTGAGTGTGTGTGTGTGTCCTTTTGCCATCTGTTGGCAGAGATCCTACTTTCCATACTGATCACCTTCCTCATAATCACCTCATCAGTCAAAGTTCATAAGTCTCAAATGCTGTGAACGCACACACACACACAAACTCACACACATGTACACACACACACACACACACATACACACACACACCTTGACAGGTTGACATAACTTCACTACAAAAAAAAAGAAGAACAACGAACTTTGGTGGCAGATCTGTGGGTTTAATAACACTGCAGGTTAAATACTCAAAATAATAATCTGGTACTCGTTCCTTGTTACTATTTTAAGTAAAATGTTTAAACTATTTAGCTCCAAACATCTCCCTCACATGTCTATATGAGTCTAAGGATTGAAGAGGTTAAACTATGCTGTACTACTGTACACAGTGAGTAATTTGCCTGAAATGGGCCACAGCAGTGGTCTTACCAGCACCTCAGACACTCTCGGCTGGGCCCATAAAACTCTGCTGAACATTTTTGGTAGTGCCAAATCTAAGCAATCTAGCTGGTTGACTGCAGGCAATGGAAGTACCTCATTAGGCAGTTGCAACTAGCTCAATCTTCAGTATCACATTTGAAAATGGGATTTATAGGTTTTCCTGTGTGTTCCTGTATGTTTCGTGTAGTTTCCTGTAATCTGTCTTTGTGACTGTGTGTGACCTTGTACATTTGCAATCTGCATAGGGCACAGTGAATCATGCTGAGGTATGCCTGGCACTTACCCAATCGTGGCAGCCGACTTTTAAGCATATGCACATCTAATTTTCTCCTGAAGCTTTGCAGACAAAATGAAATTTCCATAAATTTGAAAGGGAACATTTCCTCCTACTACAATGATGTATTGAACTGCTTATTGAGTTTGAAATACTTTTTAACACCACTGAAAGAAAAGTGCACACTGACCATGAAAACACAGGTATACAGACACAGACTACATGCTGAGAAAACAGAAGCAGAGAAAAGTATCAGTACAGTATTGCAGGACTTCAGTCCTCCATGAAATGGAACAATTTTCTTTCTTTTTCCCATCAAGATGACTGCACAGTCACAAGCTCAGCATATTAAATTTATGTCAGATTTTTGGAACAGTGGCAGAGGGATACATTAACAGAAAACATTTAATAGAATCTTCTCAAATCTGATTTAACTGCTTTGCTTGGCAGTTTGAATACAAGTCAATATCTGCTCGGCAACTTGGCAAAGACGTCTTTGTTTTCTTTCCTTTGCCTCACAGTGGCTTTAATGAAGTAATAGAGAGGTGAAAGGACTGCAGTCAATGGGAGATGTGATGAATGATGCTCCATCCTCTTAATAACAGTATTGGACAGGATAGTAGGATCTTAACTGTTTTCTCATTTTCTCCCTGAGCACTGCCGCCTACTCTCAAAGTGTAGCAACTCCCGATGCTTCTACTCAGTCTAATGAGAAAAGAGTGCGGAGAGACGAGGCACGGGCTGATAGGTGAGCTCGGGTCAGGAAATGCAGAGACTTTGTCTGAAGTTAACAATTAATACGTGACCACTGTAGCTGCTTTAAAAACGACTCCTACACGCTTGACTTGCGAGATCAGGTTTTTACGCTGGAGTTAGACTCTCATTAGACCAGGCGTGACAGGCATACTGAAGGCATGCTGCAGCTCAAACCAGCACGCTACTGGGAATTGTGCAGGAAGGAAATATCATTGAATTTCATACATGCATGTTTATTCTGTGTACATGTATGACCTCACATCTCAGCGGCTATTTGGATAAACTGTTGGCTTAGAACAATTTTTAAACAAAAAGAGCTTTAATGCACAAATTCATGTCAGTGAGTGACAGTGGGAAACACACTGACATGCTATTTAAATATAGCACTTCTAAAATTAGCAATTACTGTGCAGCCAGTGCTTTACTCCAGCCACTGAGTCTTCAGCGATCAAACGACTTACCGCCAAACAGGGTATAGAATATAATAAAACCACACTGTTAGAAAAAACATCTTAAAAAACAGTAATATTCCAGCAGCTGGGGCGCCAAAATAATACCGTAAAATTACAGAAAATAACTTACTCATAAAAATACGGTTATTTCCAGTAATGAAAATACAATTTGTTGCCCTAATTTTACATGGGATTTTGCCTTTTTCAAGTGCTTTTAAACATTAAATTAGGAACAATTTAATGTGATTAACCAATGAAATTACCTATAAACAAGGTCAATGAATGCGGCAATATGAATAATAATAGTTAAATGTACAGAAATATACAGTTAACAGTTGGTTTAAATAATAATGGATTGCATTCATATCGCACTTTTTGAGACCCTCAAAGCGCTTAATAATTCCACTCTGGCCATCACCAGTAGGTGGTAGGTGAAGTGTCTTGCACAAGGACACAACGACCGAGACTGACCTTCTGATTACAAGGCGAACTGCCAACTCTTGAGCCACGATCGCCCTAAATAACAATAATAATAATAATTATTTGATGTAACAAAAGTTTATAAGAATCATTTTATATATTTTTCCATAGCATTACATTTGAATTTAACAGTTCAATCTTTCAAATAACGGACAAATATTTGTGAAATCATGATACATTTGTGAATGTATTTTAACAATCTAAATATGCATATGTACAGACAGATACATTTAAAAAACAAGAAAATTATGTTTTATTACATTACAGTGATTTTACGTTAATTTACGTTTGAAATGTGAAATCAGTCTATTGATGTAAATTTAATGATATTCTAGAAGAACAGTACAAAACTGTAAAATACACAGCAAAATACTTTTATATTAGGATTTTTTTTTACAGTGCAGAATTTTTTTGAACTTGAAAAACTTACTCAAATTGGAGATGGCAGAGCAAAAAATGATGTAAAAATGTGATGATTTGAGATAGAGTGAACTCAGTAGTCACAATGAAAAATATGCACATATTTATCTCAAATGTTTACTGAGTTTGAATTTGAGTACAATCTGGAAACTCCAGAATTTAGTTTCATTGCGTTGGGACAATCTACTGATATCTTTGTCATATTTGCACGATCCAACATGACAGTTGTTGTTGTGATCTAAGCACATGGAACATGGACACAAGACTTTCAAATTGAACAGGAAACATGACGGACGCAGACATGACATGAGCTTGACCACGAGAAACACACGACAGACATGAAACATGACAGGTTGACCACACGAACCAATAAGGGAGACTAAATCACAGAGGGCGATGACACAAAGGGATCAAATAAATGAGCAAAGACTGAGCAATTTAGGAGCTTAAGATAACTAGATGAGCTTAACATAAACAATGAATAACAAAGTCCTAAGACTCTCAAATCCTAACTAATAATTGCAGCAACAAGAACTTAACATATCTTCAATGCTAATATAAGAAATTCACTACAATACAAAATTAACACAAAATGATTTGTCACAGACCGAGCCCATCGCACAACCTGGGTCAGAAACGTATTACCAACCCAGGGTGGGTGAACCATGTTTTTCTTTATTACAACCATGGTGTCGGACTTGGAGGTGTTAACTGTCATCCTAGGAGCACTTGGCTGCAAAAAACCCAAGTGCAAGTTGGAGGTCATGGATCTAGGAATCATCATTAGGCCAGGCCTGAGGCATTCATATGTTTAAAATATTGTTAAAATAATAGTTTCAAAAACATCTTTGTGAAGAAGACTAAACTGAATGAAAGAGGACCAAATACATAAATGGATGGAGCATACAGAGATGGATGACTCAGACAGATGGAATAGGCAACTGTAACCTGACCATTGCTTTTATCAGATTTCCTGAGTGTCTTAGTATGCTAGTGATGGGTCGTTCGCGAACGAAATGGCTCTTAGAGCCGGCTCTTTGACGTGAACGACGCGAGCCGGCTCCTTATCGCGAGCCGTCACGTGGGTTTTTTTTTTTTTTTCTTTCTCTCAGCCTCTCTCTCGCACTTTTTTTCCGCTTCACTCTGCACGCGAGCCTTGTGCTTTACGCTGGGCAGAGGGGGGAGGGGCGGTAGTTACACTCAGTAGCACAGGAACAGAGCCAGAGAGAGAGAAAGAGAGGCAGGGACAACGACATTAGAAAGGTATAGTAATCATCCACAACTATTTTCGGTTGCAGATGATAAAGGATTGAGAAAGTTTATTCATGCAGGTCCATATGACAGAGAATATGCATGTTCTTTTAGTTTTCATATTATAATTTATATTTAATTGTGTTGTGGTTTGCAGTGTTTTGTGTTCTTTTCACTTTAAATTTGTGAAAGGAAAAAGCTGAAAATTTAAATAGTTAAAAGTTGAAATGTGAATAGTTGATTTTTGTATTATATGATTTATTTATTACATTTTATGTGGAGTGAATAAATAAAAGTATATTTACGGTGGCCCCTAGAGACAAAGCACATACAAACTTCAAATCACGTACGAACTCTGAAGCATGTACAAACTCCAAAACACGTAAAAACACGTACAAACTCCAAAACACGTAAAAACTCCAAAAACACGTAAAAACACGTACAAACTCCGAAGCACGTAACAACTCAGAAGCATATAAAAACTCAGAAGCACATAAAAACTCAAAACACGTACAAAAGACAACAGAAGTGCTGCAGGATGCTGGGCGCAGTGTTGAGCCTTTGTTATCTTGTGGCTACACAAGCCAGCAAGTACCAACGACCGGATTTGGTGTGTGGTAATAACAGGTAAATGAACTTTTTTTTAAATTATTTGAATATATATATGAGTGCCTGTGTATAAATATACAAACAATACACACATGCTTTCAATTGTGTAATTTAAGTGATCTAGTAGCTCTGCTTTGGAAGTTCAGTTCATGCTAGAAATGTGTTTTGGAGTTTGTACGTGTTTTGTCTCTAGGGGCCACCGCATATATTTATATATAAACATATATAAATAAAACCACTTGTTTTTACGTTAGTAATTCCTTTTGTGCATAATTTTATATTATTGTTAATAATAAATTAATTAAAGCAACAAAACAACCTGAAGAGCCGGTTCGGAGCCGAAAGAGCCGGCTCTTTTTAGTGAGCCGAACCGAAAGAGCTGGATCTCTAAAAAGAGCCGGAAATCCCATCACTATAGTATGCCTATATTTCCTTGTTATGTTACACCACCTTGTGATCACACACACATACACACACACACACACACACACTTCCCATCATTGTTTTGGTAATTATACTCTCCATCTAACTCTCTGTATCAATCCACATTTGAAATATAACACAACACGAGTACGTCTCCTTTGAATGATAATGAGGGATGTAATACTTTGGGGTACTTTGACTCGGCTGTGTTACGTTTGATTACAATGTCTATAAAATCAACAAAATCAGCACCCAGACAAACAGTTTAGCACAATGTTCAGACTGGATTTGTCCTCATTAGAGGATCTATTGATCTCTGGGGGGATATTGGGTAGTTATACACTGTAAAAAAAATATTCCGTAGAAAAACGGAAAAAGTCCTGGTAATATTCTGCCGGTACATTTTCTGTTTTTTTACGGAAGTTTGACAGACTTTTCTGTAAATGATAAAACGGAAAATTCTGTAGATTTACAGTATACTCTCTGTACTATTTACGGACATTTCCTTCAGCTATAAAACGGAAAATCCTGATATTTTCCGTTAATAGAAAAATTTAAATTTCTGTTTATATTACTATTTCCAAGCACTTCTTTTCACTGTAACTCATTAAATATAGTTCTTTATAACCTAGTACACCATGTACTCAAAAATTAAAACTTAAATTAATTTGTGCTTTGTACACAACAACATTGGTATAATTAATGTTAAATATTCTTTTATTCTCCTTAACTCAAACACTATACTAAAATATAACGACAGCATCCATCTTATCATAAAACGACTAGACAGCTGTCAGCTCGTTAACGTGTTGGCCGTCCAGCCCCACGCACGGGGCGATCCGCGGTAGCTCGTTAATGGAGATTTGCCGTGTTGTGGCGTTAACGTCATTTCAACGAGATTTACGCTGACAGCACTAGTGGGAACACAACGATTATGACTGTACATTTACTCCGACATCATCCTAGTGCAAAGACAAGTGGAAGCAGACAAAAACAACAAGCATGCATGCTACAACCTCATCCTCTTCTTCAAAGTCACTGTCAGACTCAGAATTTTCAGAAATGGTAAATGGCCTGCATTTGTATAGCGCTTTTCTAGTCCATAGGACCCCAAAGCGCTTTACACTACATTCACCCATTCACACACTGGCGATAGCAAGCTACATTGTAGCCACAGCTGCCCTGGGGTCCAATGTCCAGATGAAACCTGAAAGAAGCCTAATGGCTGCTCTTGCGCTTACTTTTCCCTCCTTTTCGGGTTCTTTTTCCCACAAAGCATTGCAGTAGTTGAGAAATACACAAAAATACCTGTAAATGACTAATAGGGAAAATTCCTTCACGATTATACAGTAGATTGTACTGTATTTTTACGGATTTTTTTACAGTGTAGTTACTCTGGATGGCATGATAGACAGGATGCTTGGATCAACAATGTCTTTCAGAAGTGTGGAGGAACAGTGTCTAGTGCCCAGGTTGTGGTTTTCATGGAGGAAATCATCTTTACAAGACAGGTCAGATGAGATAAGCAGGCAAAAGAATCGGAATCACAAAGTGGGAATGCCGCTCCTAATATTCTAACTTTACTAGTAAAGAATTGTAGGAATTCTTCGCATCTGACAGCAGAGGTATTCTGAACTGTATAGAAGGAGGCAGAGAAAACAGTTGATGCTGTGATAGGAGGGAAACATTTTTTTTGCAGCGTTTAAAGATTCTTGATATTTCACAAGATAGTTTTTCAAGATTTCAAAAGGAACTTGAAGTTTGTCCCACTTCGACTTTCTGTCTGATTTTCTGCGTTCCCTTCTAAGAGCTCTAATGATGTCATTCATCAAGGTTGACTGTTTAGGCCGGAGCTTCCTCAGTTTAAATGGAGCAATAGTGTCTGTAAATGAGGAGCAAGTGATCTTAAAAAAGTTGATAGGATCTTAAGCGCTAAGATAAGGTGGGTAGGCCTCTATGGTCCAAACGTGGTGGCCTGTCGAAGCGTCGCCAAAATTGTTAGCAGTGGAGGAAGTAGTAAAATGCAAATGGTGGAGAAGCAGATTTGGTAGGGGAAAGAGAAATATTTTTATCAACCTTGGTCTTTTGTTCACTCCACATATTCTCAAAGGGATTCAAGTTAGATCTTTATTGCTCATTCCAGTAGCATCCTCACAGTATATCACTCCATCAACTTGTTTCATTGTAGGTATGGTGTCCTTTGGGTTGTGCACCTCTCTCTCTTTTTTTTTTTTTTTAAATATAAGCAGTGTTTCTTTAGCCAAAGAGCTCCAGTTTTCTCTGATTAACCAAAGGATGCATTTTTAGTATGCAGAATTTTTCTCCAGGTTGTCCTTACTATACTTGTTTGAAGGTGTGCCTTCTGCAGAAGTGGAGATTGTCTTAGTCTATAACCTTGTAGTCTATTCCTGTGCAGGTTCTAGTGTTTGTCTTGTTTGAGGCTGCAGTTCCTGACTTGCTTAAGTCTTTCACTGGTGTGTTCACAGTTGTTCTGGAGAAACATCTCTCAGTAGTTTCATTTCCAGAGTCTTTGAAATCTTCCACTTCCTACCTCTGACATGTCATGTCAGTTCTTGACACTTTGTGTTAACGTTGTGTTAACTTTGCATATCCATCTGCTGCTTTGTTCTTTCTTTATGTACCATTTTCTTTTTTTTCTTCCTTTGACACGATGCTTCCTTAAATTACAGCTCAAATCTTTGCTTTTAGCAAAGAGTTTATAATTTGTGTAAATTGGAAGTCAACCTTCAGTTCTCACTAGAGCACATCATTGCACATCAGTAGTTGGTGCTATGGCTCCATAAGGGCTAATAATATGGACCCTGGTATTTTACCAGGGTCTAATAACTCATTTGTATCAGAACCCTACAGGAAAGGAAAAACACACAATAGCAGCCCTTATCATTATAGAATAAAAGATCTCTCCAGCAACCCAGCCATTTATTACTTCCAGTGAAGAAAAGAAAAATGGAAATAAGTAGAACACCACAGCTTGTATGTAGGATACTGCCATCAGGGAGCGGGGGAGGAGGAAAAGAATGAGAGAAGATGAAGGAGTGAAGAGACAAATATGGAGATATTAAAAAAATATATATTATATACAACACCAGTAACAGCTATTGTATTACTATAAACTTGACTTTAATTGCCAGAAATCACATGATTGTTGCCTAAAAATGGATAACCAAGTATGTTTTCATACTCTGCATACCAAATTACCGCAAAGGAGAGCATAGACATGGAGGTAAAAAGCTCTTTCTACTATAAAGTTATCCTCCTTTCATCCTCTGTTTATGCAGGGAGGATAGAATGGAGACTAAAGCACCATAGTCCTATAGTACGATAGTTACCGCTGATTTTATTTTCTAATGAACTAATGCTGTTGTACAATAACAAACACAATGTTAATTATCAGCCATATCACACACACACACACACACACACACACAAATTAAAAATATATTTTTAAGGAATAGTTTGCAAAAATTAAATTATTCATTTATTTTTAATTTCATCAGGTTCTAAAAAAAATGCTTTGTAGTTTCTAGATTTTCTACAAGTCACACGGGAGCCAAAGCCATCAGATATGAAGACTTCCTGCTGAAAAGTTATCAGTTTGGATTTGGGAGAAAGATGTTATCTCTACTTTTAAGATGAGGTTTAAACTCTCCTTTCTGATAAAGCTATAGTTATAGACCTGGGTCAAGAGACAATGGAAGTTTTCCAGCTGTCAACTGGGACAAAACAGGATACATTTAAAGCTGAAATTGAATGAATGGATGATGGATGGATTGATGACAAAAGATCCATTAATTGTAAGCATTCATCTCACTACATCTTAAAACTGTAGTGACTTTTGTTTCTCAGCTTTAGGGAATATTAATTGACCATGTGATTTTTTTAAATTGCTTTACTTTATTGATTGATATAGCACTCTTCACAGGATAAAAATACAAAGTGTTTCACAGTAATATAAAACAGATAAACATAAAACAGTGCAATCAAACATGCAGTGCAAATCTAATTAAAAGCTAGTCTAAATAAATGAGTCTTAAGATGATGTTTAAAAGAATAAATACAATTAAGGCAGCGTAGAGATGGAGGGAGAAAATTCCTCAACCTGGGGGCACCGCTCTAAAAGATCACCTCTGGCTGTAAAATGTGTTCGGGGAACTACCAACCGCCTTTGATAGATGATCTCAGGCTGCGAGAGGGAGTGTGACGTTCTAAGAGATCAGAAATATAGGCAGGAGCGTCATGATTCAAAGCTTTAAAAGTCCGTACTGAAAGTTTAAAATCAATTCTAAAATGCACTGGAAGCCAGTGTAATGAGCGTAACACTGGTGTAATATGCTCTCTTTTTCATGTCTTTGTTAAAAGCCTTGAGGCAGCTGGACCAACTGGAGACGGCCAAGATTCTTTTTGCTCAAACAAAGAAAAAGACTTACAATTATCTAAGCGAGAAGAAATAAAAGCGTGAATAATCATTTCTAACTCAGATATAGACAAAAACGTTTGCAGTTTAGAGATGATTCTTAGCTGAAAAAGGCTGTTCCTAATTAACTGTCTAGAGTGTTGCTCTAGAGACATGGCAACACCGAGATACCCGAGATCCAAGAAAACCAAGATGCTGTTTGATTATAGATATCTGGCTGACAGTTAATGCAGTGGACCCATTATACACAGTTATATAAAACAGTTGTATTCAATTCAATTTTATTTATATAGCAATAATAACAGCAACAACAACAGCATCTCAAAGTGCTGTTTATAATAAGGTACAATAATAGGGAGAAAATCACAAAAATTAGACGAGCCCCTTTGAGCAACAGTTGGGAGGAAAAACTCAATTTTAACAGGAAGAAACCTCCAGCAGAACCAGGCTCAAGGTGGGGGAGGCATCTGCTGCGCATTGGTGGTGAGCCAGAGATTAATAATAACTAATGATTCAATCAAAAGAATGCATTTGGCTTGTCCATTTAGGGGACTGCAAGTTTCAGGTTTTCCAGCAGTTCCCAGTTCATGGTTGGCTTGAGCCTTAATGGTGTATGGGTTGTTTTTGGACATCCTAACATTCTTTTGAATTTCCTTTCACCCCAGGGTGAAAGTGTCACGGTTTGTGAAGACAGACCGTGCGGAGATGTGTGTGGTGGACCCAGGTGCGAACACAAGTGAGGATACGGGAGTGAACTTAAACAAAAGCGAGCCTTTTATTGTGGCTGATGATCACAAAAGAAACAAACAAGAAAGAGGCCAGCACAAGAGCAGTAACTAAACAAACCTAAACTGGGAACAAACTATGCTATGGCTGGGGATACAAAAGACTGGGCATGGAAACACGGAGGGTGGGAACACAGACGACGCGACACAGACTACATGAAACACAGAGACTAAATGCACATGAGGGATGATCAGGGGAAGTGGCCACACATGGAAGCACAGCTGACACACATGAACCTAACGACAGGACAGGAGAGGTGCAACTAAATACACTGACACTGAATACAGACTTTCAAAGTAAAACAGGAAACATGGAGATTAGACATGACATGAACTAAACATAACCACGCAGACATGACGCATGACAGGTAGACGCACGAACCAGGGAGACGGAGTACAGGGGAAGATGACAGAAGCGACAGCATGAACTTGACAACACAAGACACACAGACATAAACACATGAAGGGCAAGGGAGGCTTAATACAAGGGTAATATAATTACAAATGAGCTGGAATAACTTAATGAACCTAAACAAACAATAAACATCAAAATAGACTAAACACAAAACACTGGGTCGCACGACCCAGGACTAGGGATGGGTACCGGTGTCCGGTGCCATGATGGCACCGGTTCTGACATAAACAGTAGTAACCAGACCGAAAAGCAGCGCACATTTCGGTGCTTTATTTCGGTGCTTTTTTTTCCTGAGCTGTGATACACTTCTAGCCAATCATTTTACGTTTCCGAGGATAGTAGGCGGGTCCAGGTACGTACGTTCTTTTAGAGCAGAGCTACAGATTAAAAATGTCCAAGGCGAAGCGGTCAAAGTCTGGCTGTACTTCACAGCAAAATATGCAAACTCAGCAGCCTGCAACAAGTGCTTTAAGCTGATACTGTCAAAGGAGGTAACACCTCAAATCCGATGAAACACCTGGCGACGCATAGCGTTTTTTTTAAAAAGCCAAGAAATGCGCCGTATTTGATAGCTTGCTGCGAGACCTCACACCGAGCACATCTACTGCGGGTGTGGTGCCTGTTATCGGACCCGGAGTTAGCAACATCCCCCAAGAACCCGAAGAGGAGAGTCCTGGCCCCTAGCCCTGCCAGTGTAGCAGTAATGATGAGGATGATGATGCAGCAGCAGCCGTTCTTCTCTGCGTGAGTAGCTTAATGTTGTTCGTGTGTAATTTACGTTGAGTAGGCTAACCACGTTATTACATTAATGCATGTAAGGTGAACTAGCAAACATCATCATAGCTACATGCGGCTGTCTTCTTGTTTGATGGCAGATACTCCCTTCACCCTGGCCAAAAAGGCTAAAATGACCAAAGAAAAAGAGGGAATCAGCTAAACATGAGAGGTTTTTGGACAAAGTTTGTGTTTTTTCCATTGTTTAAGCAGTGCTTCCAGCCAAGAGTGATACCATATATGCCCCATAGCTGCAGAAAAGGCTGTTATCTTTTTACAAAAACCAGCTGAACATGAGAGGTTTTTGGACCAATTTTGTGTTCTCCATTCTTTAAGCACCGGTTTGAGCACTGTTTGAGCACCGGCACCATTTCAAAAGTACCGATTTGGCACCGGTATCAGATAAAACCTAAACGATACCCATCCCTACCCAGGACCATGACAGAAAGTTTTGGGTCTTCTTCAAGACCTTGGAAAAGTGGTGAGATATCTAAATAACTTGCATTTACACATGCTTATTTGAACTGAGGATCTTGGGATGCGCAGTTGTTTAGAAATGGGTCAATTAGACTTTCCCACCTTGTGTAAATCTACAGTTGCCATTTTAAGATCTTCACTGAGTTCCTTGGACTTTCCCATTGTTCTCAGTATTGATCTTTACAGTGAGTGTTGTCAAATAAATACTTTTTATGCTGGTAAAGACAACAACAGCAACTCAGACAAAAGGTTGTAGGCCACATAAAATCATAGAGTGTATTCATGAGCTAGGTCATGCTTAGGTGCATAGTGCACAGAGGTCTCAGAGTCAGTAGCTACACACCTCTGAAATTCATATGGCCTTCAAATTAGCCAAGTAGAGTGGATGGAGAGCGTCATGGAATGGTTTACCATTGCCAAGCAACTGCATTCAGGCGTCGGATGCATTGGCTCTGCCCTTAGCTCCAGGGAAAGAAACTCCTAATGCTTCAGCATTATCACATTTTGGACAGTTTTATGATCCCAGCATCGTGCTGACGATTTAGGGAATAGACCCTTCATGTTCCAATATGATTGTGCAGCAGTTCACAAAGTAAGGTTCATAAAGACATGGATGTTTGTTTGGTTACAGAACACCTTTGAATGAATTAGCACAGGGACTGTGAGCCCGGCCTTCTAACATTACTGTGTGATCTCACAAATGTTTTGTTATTGGACTTCTGTGCAAACCACAGTTTGTCTACAGCAAACACCGGGGGAGGCCCGGCCCAATCTTCAACTCCTGGATCAGGAACATCAGCAGAATTCTGAGGGAGACTGGAGACACTAAATCTAAATAGACCAGGCAGCAGCAGCAAAAACATCGGACAGCAGCAGCCCAAGCCTCATAGTGCAGGAATATGAGGTGAGGCGCACACTGAGGGCAGTGAACCCCAGGAAGGCCACCGGACCAGATGGGGTAACCGCAAAGGTCCTAAAAGAGTGTGCAGACCAGCTGGCTGGGGTCTTCACTAAGATCTTCAACACTTCACTGTCCCAGTCCTGCATCCCGCCGTGCCTAAAGTCAGCTACAATTGTCCCACTGCCAAAGCGTACTAACATTAGCAGCCTCAACGACTACCGACCAGTTGCTCTAACACCTGTTATAATGAAGTGCTTTGAGAAACTGGTCCGACGTCACATCATGTCCTGCCTGCCACCCACACTCGACCCGCTCCAGTTTGCATACAGAGCTAACAGATCAACTGAAGATGCCATTGCTACAACGCTCCACACCACCATCTCTCACCTGGAAGTGCAGGGCCGTTACGCCAGGCTGCTCTTTGTTGACTTTAGCTCTGCTTTCAATACGATACTCCCGGACAGACTAATAGATAAACTGCTGGAAATTGGACTTCCTTCCACCACCTGCCACTGGATCAGAGACTTCCTCTCAGACCGTGTACAGAGAGTTAGAGTGGGGCCTCATCTTTCCTCAGCCCTCAGCCTCAACACCGGCTCTCCACAAGGCTGTGTACTGAGTCCCCTACTGTACACTCTGTACACACATGACTGTGTTAGTTCCCACCCAGACAACACAGTCATCAAGTTTGCAGATGATACCACTGTGGTGGGGCTCATCTCAGGGGGAGATGAGACTGCATACAGAGCTGAAGTTCAGAGGCTGTCAGATTGGTGTGCAGACAACAACCTGGACCTCAATACCACCAAAACAAAAGAACTGGTAGTTGACTTCAGAAGGAGGAAGTCCGAGCTGCAGCCTGTCAGCATCAACGGGGAGTGCGTGGAAAGGGTCTCCAGTTTCAAGTTTCTGGGTGTGCACATAGACACAGACCTCCAATGGAGCTCTAACACCTCTGCGGTCTTAAAGAAGGCCCAACAGCGTCTCCACTTTCTGAGAATCCTCAGAAAAATGGACCTGAAGAAGGAGCTGCTGACCGTCTTCTACCGCTGCTCCATTGAAAGTGTGCTGACATATTGCATCGGTGTGTGGTTCTCCAGCTGCACCACAGCACACAGAAAGGCACTCCAGAGGGTCATCAACATGGCCCAAAAAATCATTGGACATCCTCTTCCCTCCCTGAAGGACCTGTACAGCACTCGCTGTCTCAAGAGGGCACGCAGCATCCTACGGGACTGCACACACCCAGGACACCGGGTGTTTAAGCTGCTGCCGTCTGGCAGGAGGTTCAGGCTGCTGAGGTCCCGAACAAATAGACTCAAGGACAGCTTTTACAACAGGGCAATAGCCCTGATCAATGTAAATAGCTGACCTGACTGGATACCTCCCTGGACTTTTTAGGGGGAGGTAACAATGTTTAAAACGATAACAATAATATTTATATTTATAACAAGGTGCAATAATAATTAATGTGCAATAATAACAGTGTTAATACACATACACTTATTCTTCTTTTTTATACTAAGTTAATATACTGTGTTGTGTTGTTTGTTACGTTGTGATGTGTCATATCGTGTCGTGTTGTGTTATATGTAGTGCCGACGTAGGACAGTTTTTCCAATTTCATTGTACTACTGTACTATGTATGACTGTGCAATGACAATAAAGAGTTATCTTATCTTATCTTATCTTCTGCATCAAGCTGTTGAGAAAGTTGCAAGTAGCTTCAGCTGCAAGGTTGTCCTTGCCAGTTGTGGTGGTAATCCTCAAAATAGATGGTTGACAGCGGAGGTGAAAGGAGCCATCAAGATGAAGAAGGAGTCCTATCAGGCTTGGTTAGTCTGTGGGGCTTCAGAGTCAGCTCATGGGTACCGTCAGGTGGCTTTGATGGTAGCTGTAGCATATACTCAACTTCAGATATAGCCTGGCAGTGGAAGGAGTATTTCAAACACCACCCTAACCATATACCATGCCTTTTACAGAGGATTCAGAATCTGAGGATGAGGGAGACGATTCACCCATCACTGGGGCCAGGATCAGTTAGATACTTAACCCTCTGGGTTTGTTCAAAATCACCACCCTTTCAGCTTGTTCGTGGCCAAAAGTGGCCACCAACAGATTAGGTTTGTAATTTTTATTATTTTTATGTTTTTTTGCCATTTTTTCTGCATAAAGCTTTTAACTAACTTCAGTTCTTTTCATAAATATAAAATAGTTATTACTTTTTTAAATTTTTAACCCTTTAAACGCCAGTTTGTTTGTCCACTGCACTAGCTGGAAGACAACCTCAAATCTCACAATTTTATATATTTGCATTGCTACAGGAATTTCTTGTATTATTAATAGTAGAGTCTGGGGCATGTAATTGATTCACATCAACATTTGTTATAATGCATTGTTATTTTTGTGCAGGGAGAGCAAAAACATAAAAACTCCCTAACAGCTTGTTCGTGGCCAAAAATGGCCACACCTTGTTTATGTTTGCAAAATACTATAAAATTCAAATATATTAAAACATTTTTCTACTTTCATTGACTTTATTTTTTTAAATTAGCACCGGTCCTAGTCATGAAAACCAAAATACAATTCAAATTCAGATATTATACCCTTTGAATATCAGTCAGATTATGTATTATTGCTACACTTTTGGGGGAAAATTGTCACGGTTCTGGGTCCGTTGGACCCAGTATTTTGAGTTCATTATGTTTTGGTACTTTTGCATCATGGATTTTCCTTTATGTTTCTCTGGTACTTGGTGTTTCAGTTATCTTGGTGTTTTTCTATATTATGATTTATGATCTGATACTGTTGTGATTATGATTATCATTTAGTAGCCTTTGGTCAGTGTCAAGTCTGTCTCTGTCTAGTCTGTGTCTTAGTAAAGTGTGTTTTGTTTCCTGTTTTACTTTGAGGGTTCTTGTTCCTGTCTGATGTTAGTGTGTGCAGCTTTGTTCCCCCTGTCTCGTTAGCCCTGATCTCTCCCAGCTGTGTCTCCCTCCTGTTGCCGATTCCCCCGTTACTACCCTGTGTATATAAGCCCTGTGTTTTCCCATGCTCGGTGTCGCGTCGTACCATCAGATTATGCCTGTGTGTCCTTGGTCTCAGTGTTCCATCATCACTTCATGTTTGTTTTCCTGCCAGCAATAAAGCTGAGGTTTTTGAGTTTCAATTCTGTGTTCGAGTCCTGCATTTGGATCCTCATCTCTGCCTGCCCGCACACAGAGCCCTGACAGAACGACGCGACCAGTAATGGATCCAGCAGACTCCGTATGGTATCGGCGACCCGCAGTCTCCACCTTCCTCAAGGAGAGGGAGAGGCAGGGGGCTAGGTGTGCCTGGGAGCACGAGTCACCATTCGATGGGTCTCGTTTGGCTCTGGGTGGGCCCCGCAGCTTCCAAACTGCGATGGCTACCGCCGTTCCATCAGCTGTTCCGTCAGGGATGCGAGGGGCCAAGTGCTCTCCCTCGACGGCAGTAGCTCCTCCGTTTTCTGGCGTCACTCCACCGCTGCTCTCAGAATTCAGGCCCTGCAGGAGGGGCAAGCAGCGACGAAAGAAGGATTATGTGGTGGAAGACACTGGGCTTACTCCACTGCAATCCTTTGCTTTGTTTTTGGGACTTCCACGTTCGGAGCTACACAAACTTCCCGCCTCTTCGTCCCAGCCCGGCCCACCGAAAGACTTTCGGCCCGGTCTGCAGGAGGATTCGCAGTCTGGCTTATCTCCCTCTTCCCAGAGTGAGCGACGCTCACGCAGCCGTCGCTCCGCTTCCTCTGGACAGTCAGCAGTGGTGAGCAACAAAGACTGTCTATCTCATGCACCTCCTGAACTCATGAACATAACAAACAATAAATCCACCCCTAAGATTCTGAAGACTACCTGCCATTCAAGTGAATCTAAATCCACTAACTTAAAGGTAGTTGAGTCTTTGTTTGTTAACCCTGTGAACCCCTGCTCTGAGGATTTAAGAACCGGTTTTCATTCTGCCCAATCTGAACCTAGTGTTAAAATGAATAAGACTACTCCACTTAAATCTGGGGGGAGAAATGTTCGAACTGCTGTGAAATTTCCGGAGGCTTCAAGTTCTGTTTTCAAGTCAGCTGAAAGGGGGGTGGTTAATGTTTCTAAGCCAGCCTTTCAACCATGTACTGTTCAGCAAGGGCGCAGGCAGTTGGTAGGGACAGAAATTGCAGGCTGTAACTCAGGCTCTCTGAAGGAAGGGGCTGTCTGTTCCCCAAGGACATTTAAGGACTCTAGTTGCACCTCTCTACAGTCTATTAAGACCGTGGCTCTTCCCAGGGACTGTTCTGTGTCCCGGTTGAATGTTTCTGAGGTTGCCCACTCTGCTAAGACTATATGCCCAGACCCAGTTGGCAATATTGGGCATTTTGAGACCATTCCTGAGCTTCTCGCTCCTCCTGTTTCTGCTCCTAGGGTAGCTCGGGCCCAGCGTTCCCCTCCACCCATTTCAGTTCCTCGGGTGGAAGGGTTTGGTGTTCAGCTGGTGCCGGCACCCGTTCCTGTGTCAGCTGGAGGCTCAGGTGAGCCCTTCCAGCAGTTTTTGTCGTGTTCAGAAGGCTCAGGAGGATTAGCTCAGTCACCATCACAACCACCATCACTACAACCTTTATGGCAGTTCCCAGCTCAGCTTTCCGATCAGCAGCCACCTTCAGCTCAGTTTTCCGATCAGCAGCCACCTTCAGCTCAGTTTTCCGGTCAGCAGCCACCTTCAGCTCAGTTTTCCGGTCAGCAGCCACCTTCAGCTCAGTTTCCAGTGTCACCTGGTCAGCAGCCGTCTGTAGCCCAGTCACCAACTCCACCACCACCACCACTATCACCTCAAGTTCAGTTATCCATGGCTCAGTCGCTACCTCAATCAGACTTTTTGCAGACTTTATTACGGTCCATGGCCCAGTCAGTAGCGCAGCTAGTGCAGGAATCGTTAGCTTTGTCTTCTGCTAAATCAGCCTCTCATCTCCACCCTCAGTCAGGGGTCCCTATTGCCTCTGGCCCTGCATCTACTCCAGCTGGAGGGCCCGAGGAGCCCGTCCAGCCTCATGTTTCGTCTGCTGGGGGTTCGGGTGAACCCAGCCAGCCTCATGTTTCGTCTGCTGGGGGTTCGGGTGAACCCAGCCAGCCTCATGTTTCGTCTGCTGGGGGTTCGGGTGAACCCAGCCAGCCTCATGTTTCGTCTGCTGGGGGTTCGGGTGAACCCAGCCAGCCTCATGTTTCGTCTGCTGGAGGGCCCGAGGAGCCCGTCCAGCCTCAAGCCACGTTTGCTGGAGGGCCCGAGGAGCCCGTCCAGCCTCAAGCCACGTCTGCTGGAGGGCCCGAGGAGCCCGTCCAGCCTCACGCCACGTCTGCTGGAGGGTCTGAGGAGCCCACCCAGCACCACGCCTCGTTAGCTGAGGGTCCTGGGGGACCCAGCCAGCCCATCCTCACACCTGCTGATGGTCCGGGGAAATTGGTTCAGCCCGCTGCCGTCAGGTTCCGCAGCCGTCCCGCTGCCGTCAGGTTCCGCAGCCGCATCCACGCCTGGTCCGGCCTCCGTGTCTTCATCCATGCCTGGTCCTGTGGTTGCCACGCCGCCGTCAGAGCCAGCTCGACCCGTTCCGCCTCGCCTCTGCCGGCCGTTTTCCGGGCCTCTAAGGTGGCATCATGGCCTTCGGGGACGGCCTCCGGAAAGGGTTTGTCGCCGCCGCTGGCATCGCAGCGGCCCTCCGAACCTGCTCAGTGGCCGCCACTGCCTTCCAAGTGGTCGGCCTCCGGAACTGTTCGCCCGTCGCCGCCGTTGCCGTGTGCACGGTCGGCCTCCAGAACTGTACGCCCGTCGCCGCCGTTGCCGCGTGCACGGTCGGCCCCCTGAACTTTTTGTGGACTCTTGGTGAGCTCTGGTTTCGTTTTGTTTTTGATATGCTCTCCTGCGTTTTTTGGACTCTGGTGCTCCTTGTTTTTTTTTTTTTTGTTTGGGCTCTGTCCCTCCATCCTGGACCCCCTCCGCCCGCCCTGGCCTGGTGCTTTGTTGTGCTTTTTTTTGTTTGGGGCTGTCGGGAGTCAGCCCTTAGAGGGGGGGTACTGTCACGGTTCTGGGTCCGTTGGACCCAGTATTTTGAGTTCATTATGTTTTGGTACTTTTGCATCATGGATTTTCCTTTATGTTTCTCTGGTACTTGGTGTTTCAGTTATCTTGGTGTTTTTCTATATTATGATTTATGATCTGATACTGTTGTGATTATGATTATCATTTAGTAGCCTTTGGTCAGTGTCAAGTCTGTCTCTGTCTAGTCTGTGTCTTAGTAAAGTGTGTTTTGTTTCCTGTTTTACTTTGAGGGTTCTTGTTCCTGTCTGATGTTAGTGTGTGCAGCTTTGTTCCCCCTGTCTCGTTAGCCCTGATCTCTCCCAGCTGTGTCTCCCTCCTGTTGCCGATTCCCCCGTTACTACCCTGTGTATATAAGCCCTGTGTTTTCCCATGCTCTGTGTCGCGTCGTACCATCAGATTATGCCTGTGTGTCCTTGGTCTCAGTGTTCCATCATCACTTCATGTTTGTTTTCCTGCCAGCAATAAAGCTGAGGTTTTTGAGTTTCAATTCTGTGTTCGAGTCCTGCATTTGGATCCTCATCTCTGCCTGCCCGCACACAGAGCCCTGACAAAAATAGCAATAAGGTTCACATTTTTTAGCATATGAATGATGAAACCTAATATTTTATTATCATCATTGCAGGTCAGTACCAGTAACTGTGATTTATTTTTACTTTATTTTTATTTTATTATTTTTTGGGGGGGGGGGGGGTGAGTGGCCAAATAGAAAATCACAGTGGCCAGAAAGGCCATTTAATGCCCAAATAACCACTGAAATGACCATTAAAATGATCAAAATTTATATTCCAGTGTGTGCTTCTGCTTCCTCATTAGCAGCAGGATGTGCTAACCACAGTAGAGTGGTTTTTGTAGGCACACTTTCTACACCTGGTACAAGCTGCTGTTCCACTCCTGGAGGTGCGCCTTTTGCACCTTCTTCTCATTTCGTTGGTAGGGTGTGGGTCACACTCTGGTTCAGACTACTGTATCTTGAGATCAATGGCAGAAGTGGCTGAGGATCAGGGACAAGGGTGTCTTGCAGGTTTGATTTTTTTTTTTTTTTTTTTTTTTTGGGGGGGGGGTTTGAGAGGGAGAGAGAGGAAGAGAAGAAAACAACAAAACAAACAAAGTGGAGACAGGTTTATTTTTCCCCCATTTTTTTTCATCTTATAAGACGCCATTTCTAAAAATGTCTCATTGTAAATGAACACAGTCAGCCACTGTAATTTTGGTAAAATGTGCCAAAACGAACGATTCCTTCTAAAAATGAATGATTCCTTCTAAAAAGAAGAGTAAATGCGGCCAAATGTCGGCAAAGTTACGTGACAAGTTATGTACTAACTTGGTTTTAAAGCCTCTACTTCTAAATATACGCCGTTCAATAGCTGAGCTTAATCCTACAGAGAATGTGATGATTTCATGGATATTTAAAGTCACCTGCATAAACTCCAGGACACGTTTACAAACAGTGTTTGTTGTTGTTTGCGCTGCAGCTGCAGCTGCAGGTTTGAACTCTGCAAAGTGTCCCATGATTGGGTTTTGTTTTCGTTTTTTGTTTGTTTTTTAGAGTTAATATTTTGGGTTTTATGAAAAATACAACAGTAAAAGTTTGACTGGGAACCTCAAAGCTCGATAGCCTGCATCGACAGAAATTCACTGCAGCCTATGTAATGTTTGATGTGTCATTATTTATTCCAGTCTATCTTGGAAATACATGTTTGTACCGCAATGTCATGCACAAACACAAACTATTAGATCCTTAAGATCAAACCTATGTCAAAATTGGTTCATTCTTTTGGTCCATTGGAGTGAGGTAAGCCATCAAAGGCCACTACTAGAAACTAGGAATATTACATGAAATTGCTTGTTTGGCCAAAAATGGGTAAATGATGTAATTTGGTAAAAAACATTAAAAACTACAATTTTCATGTGTTGAGTTTAGAATGAAAGCAATTTTACCTAAATCGCACGATATAGTACTGCCAATAACAAGGAATCAAAAAAGGTGGTTATAATGGGTTTCAATTGGCCAAAAATGGCCACGATAGAGCCAAGAGGAACAATTTGGTGTATAGTGAATATTACTGACATTATTAAGGAGCTGATGTTGAAAATTAAAAAATCTGAAAAAAAATACACACCTTTGGGAAGTTTCATTCCATTTACATTAACAAAACAAAAATGGTTGAAAAAAGAAAAGTGAAGTGGCCACAAATGGCCAGGATAGAGCCCAGAGGGTACAACTCCTTGGTGGCCGTGCCCCTGGAGTGGATGAGGTTCGCCCTGAGTTCCCACAGGCTCTGGATATTGTTGGGCAGTTTTGGTTGACACCCCTCTGCAACATTGCGTGGGGATGTGGAGCAGTACCTCTGGAATGGTAGAATTGGGTGGGGGTTCCTATATTGAAGAAGGGGGATGAGAGGGTGTCAGGAGTATGGGGTGAGTGTGTGTGTGTTGATTCTAGTTTGTCCTACATTCTGCTGGGCAAAGAAATACTACAACCATCACAATCTTCCTAAGATCGGTGTCTGCCGTGAGTGGAGTGTTATGGCGGCACTCACACGACATTCCGGTGAATATAGCCAGGACACTCGGCTCCCTGTGGATTACTATCCCTGAATCCGATGATGAAGGTGGCGCAGAGAGAGCAGAAGCAGAAGTGAGGCTGTAGGGTCAGTGCACTAGCTACACTATGGAGACAGGCTTTTTCTAAAGCCAGTTCCATTGTCAAGAAGGATGAACTTCAAGTTGCATCAAGCTGCATGATCATGGACAGCTGTTTGTTTGTGATAAGAGAAAGCTGGCTTCATCGGTGCATATTGGACTCTGCTATCGGGCTAACAGGTTACATATCACGGCACTACGACAGGACCATAAACTCCAGTAAGAGCAGAGGAGGGTGTTTGTGTTTGTGTCAGGTGTGAAATGTTTGGTTTTCAGGGTTTTTCTCGGTTTTCAGTGTTATTTTGTTATCGTTTTTATCGTTTACTCGGTTTTCCTGGGTCTTTTCACGTGTGTTATGAATAAATCTTCTTTTTTTCGGTACCAGTACTAGTTTTATTTTGTTGTGTTTATCCGCGACACCTTAAAGGCCGGTCCATGAAAATATTGTCGGGCATAAACCGGTCCGTGGCGCAAAAAATGTTGGGGACCGCTGGTCTACAGTATAGCACAAACCAGTCTGAAGGGAGGCATCAGAAAGGTGAGGCATCCTTGTCCCTTTACCAAAAAAAGCACCCACAACCACTCAAATGTGCAATCCTATTTATCCATATTATATATTCTGTATTTATATATGTGTATATGTGTATATATGGTATATTTATGCTCATAACCTTACTCTCATTCCTCTTATTGTATCTGTAACATGCAACTTCTGTCGCTGCTGTGCTACTGGAAACTGAATTTCCCGGAGGAACCCACCCGAGGGATTAATAAAGTTGGATCGGATCTCTAGTGCTCATCCCAGTGCTGATGAAGTGGTTTGACAGACTGGTCTGTAGTCATAACATGTCCTTCATCCCTTCCACCTTTTATGCACACCTATTTGCTTGCATGGCTGGTAGGTCTACTGAGGAAACATTTAAGAGCAAGGAGATGGTTGTGGATTTTGGAAAAAAGAAAGCAGACATTAAACCACTTTACATCAATGGGGATTGGGTGGTATGGTGTCGGACTTTCGCTTCTGAGAGTTGACATCACCGAGGACCTGTCCTGGGGTGTGGACACAGCGGAGCTGGCAATGAAGGCTGAGCAGAGACTTTATTTCTTGAGAGTCCTCAGGACAAAAACATCCCTCAAAAGCTGCTGATGTCCTTCTATCGATGTTCTGTTGAGAGCATCCTGTGCTGCTGCCTCTGTGTCTGGTTTTCCAGCTGCACAACAGTGCGGAGGAAACACTTCAGGGGATTGTAAAAACTGCCCATGGAATCATCAACTGTTCTTTACCTTCCCTGGATGAACAGCTCTGTCTCAGGAAAGCAGGAAATATCATGAAAGACTCCTCACACCACACTCATAATCTGTTCCAACTGCTGCCATCAGGCAAAAAATACAGCAGCATCAAAAAAAGGACAAATAGACTGAATATCAGTTTCTACCCTTTAGCTGTTTTATAATGACAATAAAGATATCCAGTAAGCTGGACTTGTTCCGGTGGATGTTGGGCTCAGGGCAGACCCAGGAAACACCGGAGACATTATATTTCTCGGGTTGCCTGAGAACACCTCAGTGCTGGAGGAGTTGACCAAGGAGCCTTGGTGTCTCTGCTTAGGCTGCTGCCCCAATCACCTGGCCCTGGATAAGCAGAAGAAATAGATAAGTGGGTGGATGAACACAGTCATAAGGAAGCTTTCCCAGAAGAGCTGAAACTGTTATGGTTTCGAAGGGTGGATCAGCATCAGATTAAACCCTATTGATTAAGAATGAAATGTCACTTAAGATCATATGCATGTAAAAAAAAAACCCAAGAGAATACTTTACAATATAGTGTGCATACACATGAAGGAAAACTCATGAATCCAATTTTAAAATCTGGATCAAAATGAGGGAAACTGGAAATATTCGAACTGTTGCCGATCTATACAATAATGATACATTTATTGACTTCCAACAACTAAAGGAAAAATTTAAACTTCCAGACCAAAATTTTTTTTAATTTCTACAAATAAGAGACTGGATCAAAGAAAAAACCAAAGGAACATTCCCTGAGATTCCTAAAGAAAGTCCTTTTGAAACGCATCTTTGCACCAAACCATGGAAGTCAATAAAAGGAATAGCATCTTCAATATACACTATTATTAATGAAAAATTACCTGACTGCAACAAAACGTCTCTGAAAAGAAAATGGGAGGCAGATCTGGGCTATGTTTATGAAGAGGTAGAATGGTACCATCTAATGGAACAGGCACAGACCATGTTAATTTCTACAAATCATAGACAAATGCAATTTAATATATTCCACAGGACATATTATACACCTTACAGATTACATAAAATTGATATTAATTACTCTCCCAAATGTTTGAGATGTAAGGTGATAGATGGTGATCTCCTTCATATGCTGTGGAATTGCCCAGTAATAGAGGAGTTCTGGAGACGGACTACTGAAATAATTTCAAGGGTAATTGGGATCCAAGTCGAAATGGACCCAAAACTATGGATTTTAGGTGACATAGATTCTATAAATGTGGATTACCACAAGAAATATTTCATTTTACTTGCGAGTACTGCAGTTAAAAAATGTATTCTGACACATTGGAAATCTGAAAATTCTCCAACACTGAGATATTGGATTAATGAGTTAGCATCCTACTGTACACCTGAGAAGATTTCACATAGTGTAAAAGGGAAATACGGAACCTTTAAAAAAATTTGGGGACCATTTCTTTCAGTATTACCGTCTTTGGACTTGACAGAATATAGAGATGACGTAAATTCCTCTGGGTTTACCCTGAATTGATCCTCGGTTAGGCCCTTCTGATCAGAATTCTTGAATGTTGTGCTGATTCTTGTGTATAGACGGGTGTAAATATGGGCTGTTTAGATACACGAATGTGATGAAGTTGAGAGCCATACAGGGGTAAAGGGGTGGGGGGATGGTGGAAGGGGTTCACACGATATGTTTTTCTTTTTTTCTCTTCTTTTTTTTCCTCCTTTTTTTTTCTTTTTTTCTTTTTTTTGTTTTTTTGTTTTTGTTTTTTGTTTTAAATTTCTGTAATTACCAATACTGTTACTATTATAATTATTATTTGTATTATTATTATTAATACGCCCGTATTTTCTGTGCTCGGTCCTCAGATGGTTGAGGCTATGTTTGAAAGATAAAGATACTAGAGTGTGTTCCTGAGATTTTTTATTTATTTATTTATTTTTTTGGTCATAATGGCCAGTCAAGCTTTGGCTAGTTGATGATACCTACTCTGTCCCATAACTGTGAATGTCTTTTATTGTTTGTTTCTGTTTGTTTGTTGTTTGTTTTCAATTTAAAAAATGAAAATAAAAACTTAAAAAAAAAAGATTTAGAAAACAAGAGAAAAAGAAAAAAAAATGAGGGAAACTGATCAAATCACACTACACGTGAAAGTAAACAAGTTTGGTATGAATTTATAAACACAGGCACATTAGTGAGGCAAAAATGAATCGAAATGACGCAGACCACAAGATAGTCTGAGCTGTACAAATGAAAGATGATTTGTCACAGAGTGAGTAACATGAGAGAGAGGTTAACATTTACACAAGCAGAAGGCCAGATGGATCAGTCAGCAGCAATCAGCAGTAAGTGATGATGCCAAGTCATCTCATGCACATACATACACACCTACTCATTCACACTCATTCCATCAAAGCATACAGCAGTTACACAAATCACACAATCACTCAGACACACAAACATGCACATAGCTTGTTACCACGCAATCATACACATCTGTTAGCTGACCTGCACTTGTTTGATATTTTGGTGCATACAAATGTGCATTTGCTGCTGTCAGAGTGCTCTCATTTGTGAAGCAAATGGTCATTAAAAAAGCTGATGAGTGGTGTGATGAACAAGATTGTGCCTCGGAGTGATAAAATATTCCAGAGTAAGTGTGTGTGTGTGTGTGTGTGTGTGTGTGTGTGTGTGTGTGTGTGCGTGCGTGTGCGGAGAAGCAAATCAGTGTGTCCTGAGAGGATAGAGTTTATGATCAAGTCCCAAGGTAATGCAGATTATATCAAACAAGAGTCTTATTTTTAGTATTATTTCTGACAATATTGGTCACATGTGAGATCTGAATTATACCTGCATATTAGGCAGAGCTTGGCTCTTTAATTGTGTGTAAGCTATGGGTAGGACATCTAGCCTCCAACTGAACGACACTTACCTGGTGAACTCACCTGCCTGCCCACACTGTATCATCTGTTACTCACACTTCACATCGATCATGTCGTGATAACATTTAAATTTACCATAATGGAGTACACAGCAGTGGGGAGTACATCTCATTATAGTAGGTGCTATAATTACAGTTAAGGATCTAATTCCCTCACTGTTGTCTTCTTCAATGCTATGTGCCAACACAGATCAGAGCAGCTACCTAAACCCTACTCCCACAGAGGTCGACTGTGTTGTCAACAGTGTTACATCCTCACCACATATGATTCTGGAAACTGGCTGCTCTGAAAAATAAAGCCTCGAATCAGAAATACTTGAATCCCTGGTATAACTCTCAAACGTGCACATAAACCCATGAGGTGGAAATCAGGTGTCTCACTAATTCGGAAGATGTTTTTGTTAACCATAATATTTTATTACAGTGATTAGAGCATGTTTGTATTAAATTTTAATTTTAACCATTAGAGAAAAAAATACTCATAACCATCTTAGAGACATTACGAACACCTTTCAACACCACTGATGTTTATTTAGACCTTTTTTCTCCAGTTAGTCCGAAACTTCCTCTGAAACATTAACGTGTCTTTTGGACCCCATCCCTACAAGACTGCTCAAAGAAGTTCTAACATTAATTACTGATTCAGACTTAAATTTAATTAACCGATTAATCAAATTTAAGACTGATCTATTAATAGGCTGCATGCCACTCTGAAGTTAATTATGGAGTTCCACAGGGTTCAGTGCTAGGACCAGATCTGTTTACATTATACATGCTTCCCTTAGGCAGCATCATCAGAAGACATAGCAGACATTTACACTGCTATGCAGATGACACCCAGCTCTATCTGTCCATGAAGCCAGATAACACACACCAATTAGACATAAAGACCCGGGAGACTTTACGGGTCTTTATGTCTTTCTGCTTCTAAATTCTGATAAAATGGGTAATATTGTACCTGCCCCTAAAAATCTTAGTGTCATGTTTAGTGCAGGAACAAACTATAAAAACAGGATTTTCAAAGGACACAATGAAAGGAGAGAAAGTCAGAGTGATTATGAATTTTGACGGATGGCTGCCCCTCCCTGAGCCTGATTGTGCCGGAGGTTTCTTCCTCCTAAAAGGGAGTTTTTCCTCCCACTGTCACCAAAGCACTTGCTTGTAGGGATCATATGATTGTTGGGGGACCTGGAAGCCTTCATCAGACTGCAAAGTGCTGGTCAGCAGTCTGGAGCATGGCATTTTAGGCTGTCTACAGATATACTGCTAGCATACAGAGGGAAATTCAAATGCTCACTCCTGGACTTGAAACAAAGGTGGTTCATGTTTCAGTGAAGCTTTAAACTGTGACAGCCCTGTGGCAGTGAAGATTAATGAGTTTCATGCCTACGTGACCCAGGGATGGTGGGAGGAGGGATAGAGGCAGTGGTATAACAAGCTGCTTTGAGTTTGTACATAGCTCCTTCTGTTGGTCCACTGCACTCTGGATAGAATCATGAGGACAAACTGACTTAAGTCCCTAAAGCTTCACAGAACACCCACCAAACACAAGATGGTGTATAATCTCTATGTCTGAGGGGATGACTGGAACTGGGATACATGTACTAGATGAACAGTTTCAGCTGAGAGGAATTTGGGCTATGAAATAAACTGGTTTAGAGAACCAGTTACAACTACTGAATTGCTTTCAGAAGAGGTTAAACCAGAACTAGTCTTACTCCTGGCACAAAATGCCTGGACATGCTCTTGGGCATTTGTTTCTAAGGTGGGTCCCAGAAAAGGTACGTTTCACCAGGGCGATGGTGTGACTTACCGTAGATAAGGGACGGTAAATGAAAAATAATGTGTCAAACACAATTTTGTAAGCAGGTCTTAATATTTCAGCAAATAACATGACTGTCATGGTCCTGGGTCAGTGACTCGGTGTTTTCTGCTTTGTATTATTAATGTTTGATTTCATGATGTATCTTTGTTAGTTCTTAGGTTTTGGTTCTGTGTTTGTATTATGCCTCTAAGTTCAGTCTATGTATTTCCTGTTTTATTGTCAAGGTCGCGTCAGGTCAATTAGGTTCAGCTGTGTCTCCCTCCTGTTTGCCACTCCGCGTCGCCCTCTGTGTGTCAGACCCTGTATCCCAATTCAGGGTCTGCAGCCTTAAAGTACACAGCCTTAACGGTCCACAAGGGCCGCGTACTCAAAGACCGCTAAGGCCAGAAGTTCGAGGCTTGTGAAATGGGGCGGTCTAGCCTCCGTGGCGCTGCCCAGGTTGCCTAGCAACCATGACACTAACAGCTGGAAATATTTCATACAGCATTATTTGGCAGAAATGAAGGAGAAAATATTTTGTTCATTTGTTTGTTTGTTTCTACATGAGCTTTGATTTGATAAGTATCTGAGACTGAGACCACGGGACTGTGAAATCATGATTGTTGGGCTTCACTTCTGTGCTGAACAGTCATTTAAGATTAGTTAGTAAATAACAATTAGCTAATGTTGTTCATGAGACTAAAGTCATCTTACTTTGGTAATGTAAATATAATATGGCCAATATTAAAGTTATTATCTCAGTCATTATTAGTTATTACAGCAGTGAATAACTGTGCCAAATACTGAGCTGCAGTAAAGATTCAAGCTGCATTTATTTATATTTCCTGTCACCTTAAATCTTCACTGTATATATAACTGCGTTATATATAAGAGACAAATATTGTTCTTTTAATATGTTGGCATTAGCAAATTTGTCTCAGTGCTTACTTTAAATATCCTTAAAATAATCAAATTTTCTGTAAAATTAAGGTTGACTATTGAACGGCGTATATTTTAAAGTAAAGGCTTTAAAACCAAGTTAGTACAAACATCACTAATGTCACATAACTCTGCCGACATGTGGCCAACAGGAATGTTTTAATGTTCTTCGTTATTAAACATTTGCACATAAATAAGTGACATCATATTCAGTACTTACTTTCAAAAGTTTACTCTTCGGGCGCCCCTCATCCGCCGTTTTTTGCGCTATGCATTCTGGGATATGTTGGGCCACGAAGTCTACACCGCCACATCCTTAAAATTCAGTGAAATGAAGGACGCATTTTAGGGCCGCATTTCAAGCAGCCTTTGAATTGGGACAGCCTTCGTCGCGTCACTGTGACATAATCAGCCTTAAAATGCGGCCTTTAAGGCTGCAGACCCTGAATTGGGAAACAGCCATAGAGTGTGTCCTCTTGTGCTCAACCCTGGTTCGTCTGTGTTTTTTCCCTGTGTCATTCAGTGCCATCCCCCCAAGTCTCCCTGCATCCCCGTTTCAGGTCTGTGTGGTTAGTTTTTCCCAGTATAGGTTCCTTTGGTTCTGTTTCTTGCCCGTTACGCTTCTGTTTTTTTCACTTACCGGTTAAATAAAGCTCACTCGGATCAGAAGCTGCCTGCATCTTGGGTCCTACCTGCCAACCTCCACACGTATGCCACGGCAGGCGTGACAATGACATTCCAGTCAAGAAGGTCATTCTGTTGGGTGTATCAGCACAAAATGTACAAATTTCTATTTAACATTCATGCATATTCACACAAACATGGATATATCAGGCAGCAAGTTGGGGTTCAGTATCTTCCCAAAACCTGGAACTAACTAGCATTCCAATTAGTAGATGAACCTGCTTTACCATCTGAGCTACAGCCAGCCCACTAGGTGAAGTGTAGTGGTTCTTACGGAAATTATAACTTGTATTTTTGTGTCCAGCTTAAACCATTTTTCTTCATAGACTGACACCTTGGTCCAATTCCAAGTAGCAGGTATGGCCAACAACTGTGAGTTTGTTAAGATGAGATAAGGGAAACTGTTACAAAAAGAAAGTTACCTTCAACTCTGAGTCAGCTCGATTCATTCCCTCATTCATGAAGTCACTGTTCAAGCAGAGAAATTAATTTGTAGATGTTTATTTAATCCCAGTTTAAATTTATTTTGTACTTAGCATGAGCACTTTTATAATTATATATAGGATGGAACCAGCAATAACATCACAGACGTATCAGCTAAGAGTAAAATTTGTGTAGTTTCCATCTTTCCAACTCTCCCTCTGTGGACATGAATGTGGTCAGTCAGTTTCCTTGTACTGTAAACATTTACTGTATGTTACACACTGATCAATAATCAGTCGTTTGTTATATTAGAAAAAGTCACACTGACAGTAAAATGTCTGTCAAAGGTGGATCTTGGAAAATATTTAAATATCGGAGCGAAGATGAGTTAAAAATGACTTTAAGACTCTAAAAATGAACCAAATGAGTTTAAAGTAACATTTCAGACAGTGTTGTGAAACCGCAGCATATCTGTAACTGATAATCAGTCTCAGTGGGTCAAACTATTTCATATAGCACCAAATCAACATCAGCGATTGCCTCAGGATGCTTTATATTGTAAAGACCTTATAATGTTCATATATTGTGTGTTTTTATATTGTTGTGCTTGACATCATCAACCGGAACCAAATTCCTTGTATGTGTTTGCGGGTATACTTGGCCAATAAGTGTGGTTCTGATTATGATAATACAGAGTTGGCTTAATAAATGTGCAGTGTTTCCAACGAGGATGTTAGTGACAGCGAGTTAAACTACAAATGAAGATCCTGGAGTTCAGTTGCAGCTTGTTTAACGGTTTCCATGACCATGTGGTGAAAACTGAAATGACAGAGAATAAACTCCATCTCAACAGGTCGAAGCATGCTTACATCAGTAAAGTGAATTACTCTCACTAAAACATTCATGTCAGCAAAATATACATTAATATCCAAACCTCTCTGTATGAACTGTCATAGACAGTAACTTATGGCGTTCCAGCCTGATCAGTCAGAGTAGATGGCATCTGATTTCCACACTGTCTTTAGCATGTGCAGCTTGTTCCTCAGCAAAAAACCGAGCCGCCGGAACAGGAAATACATTTTAGCGATATTTTCTATTTAACAAAAACGTATGTAAAGCATGAATTATTCAGTTTAACAACATGTATTTATATTTTTTATTGACCAAAATTTTTAGAATTCTTTATTTTAAACGTATGAACTTATGCATTCAGAAAATGCCTTAGCGCAACACAAAATGCGTTTGAATGTTTACCCGACTCTGACACCAATGTTGTCACGACTCTGAAGAGTCGTATCCGTTCCTTCATGTCACGGTCAGAAAACAAAAGAATGATATAAGCCCACAAACAAACCCAAATAATCTGGATTGGCCAACACGAGCTCAGGCTGAAGGGAATCTGTTGGTGGAACTGGGTGAGCAGTTCTGTATAACACAGGCCACAGATGAATGTGATTTAATTCTTCTTGAGAAGCGTTATTATCATGGGTATCTGAATCTTGTAGTTAAGGGAAACAAAGCACTGCAGTGCTTTAACTGATTGCAACCATATATAATTAAAGAGCGAGAAGGAGACGAGGTAAAATCCATGGTGGCTCGAAGGGGGACTTGGATACGCACAGGCCCTGCTAATGAAAGGACATTTATCATGCTTAAAGCAGTGATGGACGCTGGCACAACTGTCCCTCCCCGTGGAGGTAAGACTCCCGTACAAGCCTTTTTCATGAAGACAGGTAAGGAGAAAAAGGGAGGACGCAAGGGCAAGGGAAATTGTGCGAGCCGTCCCTCATCACAGCAATAATTACCCAAAACACACATCAGGGGTGGAGCAGCACGGACCACTTGTGTTTCAATGGCATCATTAGAGACACACGCATATATACATGCTCGTAAAGCTAAAAGAGTGCATGCAGGGATGGAAGCGTGTCTTTGCTTGATGCTTCTGCAGAAATCTGTGGTATTTGTGGCAGATGATTGTAGATGCTTGTCTTTAAAAAGCATTTTATTCTGGTTTATCGTCTAGTTTCCATGAAAACAGATGTTATTACATTCACCAGTGTGTGTCTGCAGTAGGGCTAACCAAGAGGGTGTATTTGGGTCTTTTTGGTTTGAATACAACAACTTGTTTGTGTTATTCAGAAGCAGAAGGCCTAAAGTGGTGTTGACTGGGTGGTGGGACCTTCTGTGTGCTGTGATTAAGCACTGTTGGTTTGAGCTGCACCACAGTGTGAGTGTGTGTGAAGGTGAATCACCCACCGGTAATTTTACAGTACAACAGATTCATCGGCTCTTTTATGTGGCGTTTTAAACAGTTGTTAAAAAAATAGTTATTACATTGAACCCCGTCTCTGTCCTAAGTATAACGGACCTTAGTGCTTTCAACTCTGTATTCTCTGGGTGAAATTCCCAGGGTGGTTGTTGGGTTTTCATTAAATTGTAAAAGCTTTGAGCTTCCAGTTGCCACTTCCATTTTACTGCGTGCATGTGACACCATTGGTTCTTTGCTCTTTTCCGTATTTACTTTCCACCACACTTGTTTTATTAAATCTTACTTACAGTTAGAAACCTTGGCATTGTTTCTGCAGTCTCTGCAACCCTATTGGAGCAATAAACAAAACAGATTCTCTCCATTATGACATGGGCATTCAATGAGGTGGACATCAGTTATAAAATGTACATCATCCTCTTCACACCATTATGAAGCCTCATTCAGCTTGCCCTCATGCACTGTGGATGGATGGCGTCACTCTGGAACTGCCCACTCCCTTCACAATACAAATGTTGTATTATAGGATAACAGTGATCGGTGCAAAGTTGCAAATGAATATTGTATTTAGCTTAACTGGATGAGGGAGCGTCTTCACAGCATATCATATAGAACAACTATAGCTCACCAACAAAGTGTCATTTAGTCATTCAGCCTAATCTGCATTCAACACACTCCTTATAAAGTCATGGCAGCGTTCTTTACAATTCTCTCTTTCCAGTATCTGTCACTGTCTCACAAACCTTTAATGACGTGTGGAGATGTTGGCTCAGAAAATGAAGGAGCACCGAGGCAATATATGTTTTCAGATTTGGACCTGAGATGTATTATTCACAGGTTTTGCTGTAGGTTTTAACTCATTCACTGCCAGCCATTGGCAGTGAATGAGTTAAACCCATTGACTCATTCACTGCAATTGACGGCTATAGACGTCAATGGCAGTGAATGAGTTAAGATATTGCAGTTTATCTTAATATCAGCTCCCCTCAACTTCATTACCCTCCTGCCTTCAGATGTGATATCTTTTAAAGTCGAGCTACTTCTGCACAAGAACAGTCCTTTTGCTTGAGATTGAAGATTGGAGTGCACCTTGTCATGCGTATCTTTGGACTGTGGGAGGAAGCCAGAGCATCAAGAGATGGTAGGCGTTTTTTGTTCTTGTTTTGTTGGTGTTTTTCTCTTCCACACATGGATTTAGAAAATGAATGATTGCATAAAAGCAGGGCTATACTCTGTTAATCCAGTAAGTGCAGTCACATCACTTTGTGCTCAATTCAGCCATTCATTATGAGCATTTAAGGCAAACTCATTGTTCAGTGAACGTGCTCTTTCAGGATACGGTTCAGGTGGCAGTAGAAATATCTCCATGTGTTTTCCCTCTAGCTGAGGAGCTGTTACAGTATGGTTCAGCTCATTAATGTGTCTCCCTGGGTATTAACTGCCTATGGAGATCCATTATCTTACCAATGAGATGTGTTTGCATGACTGTAAGGTCTTCCTGTATGCACACCTGAGTCAGACATGTCAGCACATTCCCAGGCAAACTGAAAGATGAAATGACATAAGGTTAGCAGAGAAAAAGTAATCAGTGTATACAAAAACAATGCCAGTACACACTGTCTGACAGCTTTAAAATAAGGTCTTCAACACTGTGTCTACGCATTTAAACTAATACAATGTGGCCCATACATGTCTAAAATAATGTGCACATATTTTTTTATGTTTCAGCTGTTTGCTTTGAAGAGGAGCTAAGTTCTGTGTCAGGTTTTAGAAATGTGTATCTTCTATTACTAACTGAATAAGATGTAAAAGAGAAATTTAGATGGTAGAATCTGTGTTAACATTCTTACTGTTGGTTTGTGAAGCTTCATTCAGATGGGATTAACATCAAGGCCTATAGTTAGTTAAATATTCCATGTGGTCTAATTCCAGAAGGAATTTTAAATTTAATGAACTTACAGGATCTTTTCTGCAACAGACACATAAAGCATAAAGCAAAGAAACAAGAATGTTTAGAAAGAGTAAAACTGAGCTTCAGAACGTTACAGAGTTACACATCAGAATATTACTGACCGTGCTTGGTGTCATTCTTGTCAGCACAACATCACATACAGTGTTAAAGGTATTTATTTTTGATTTTTGACGTACTGTATTAACACAATGGAACTACAATCACATCAAACATGAAATCAGAGGAGGAAAAGAACTTTATTTAATTCTTCTGTCATACACATGCTCAATGCAGCAAGAGAGACAGAGGAACAGGGGAATAAGACATACAATATAATATAATACATAACAATAAGAATACTAGTATATAGTAATATACAGTAGGTAGGGTAGTAAAAATATAATATCAAATAACAAAGTAACAAAATAAGTATATCCTGAAAAATCAATAGCTTAGCTATCAGTGCAGCATAGTGCCATAGTACTGTGCAAATGAATAAAAGAGAGTAGCATCATATGATGGGGAGATGAAACAAACATTTGATGATGTTATGCAGTGAGGGGCGGTGAGGGAAACATCAGACTTCACTCCATCCCAATTAAAGTAATTGTTTTATTGTCTCTTGCCAACATCATGCACATGCAGACAACAACTTTTCAAAATGGCCCCCAATCCATTTCCTGCTCCCTTTAAATACTCTAAAGACACACCTTCTTAATACAGACTGGCCTATAAAAGAGCTGCAATTGAGGCAGGCTTCCTCTTTACTGGGAAAACAAGATGGCCACCACAAAGGTAACCTGCAACACTTTGTTACTTAAATGCTTCCCAACAGATGAAAAACTGTTGGGTGATATTGCACGGTCTGAATGGCAGCAGAATAACTTTGTTATTAATCCTCAGGAAAAGCGAGGAAGAGCTGTAGATTGTTTTTACTGTGAGAAGCATAAACATCTTTAACGTGTCATTTTTATCATTTGAAATGCAAATAAAAAATGTAAATTTCCAAAACGTATAAATTTCACAAAGAAGGTTTTGTACAACTATTTCCATAAAAATGCAGACAGAGCCTCAGTTTTCTGTACCGTTATTTAAGACTGTTTACTTACAGAATAATCAGGTGTCACAATATAAATTTTATTTGTCACATACACAGTACAACATATAGTGAACATGCGGTGAAATGCTTGTGTCCTGAACTGCAGACAGGCTGCAGATGTAGCCGCGCCACACCTGGATACCAGGTAGGACCCCTACTCCAGAGATGGGTAGTCTTACCACTACACTATCCAACTCCAAAAAATAAAAAAGATTCGGTCCACCACCAGGGGAGCATATCACAGGCCTGACAGCTGCAGGGTGTATCACTCCTGTTCTCCAACGTGAGACAACATTGTGTATAGTGTAGTCGGATGGTAACAAAGAGAGGGAAGGTAGTCAGAACTGAGGGGATCAAACTACCAAAAGGAAACATTGCAGACATAGAGGACAGCTACAAGTACCTGGGGATCCTACAGGCAAATGGGAACCACAAAGGGCTGCCAGGAAAGCTGCAACCACCAAGTACCTGCAGAGGGTCAGGCAAGTCCTGAGGAGTCAGCTGAACGGTAAGAACAAGACAACACCTACGCCCTGCCCATGATCAGGTACCCTGCTGGGATAATAAGTTGGCCAAAGGAGGAGATAGAAGCCACGGACATCAAGACGAGGAAGCTCCTGAACGTGCATGCAGGGTTTCACACCAAGTCCAGCACCCTGAGACTGAGATATCAAACATCCAGAAGATGGCCACAACTGACCGAGTGCCCAGTGAATACCTCAGGCAGCAGAAACCCAAGAAAGAAGAGGAAGAGAAGGAACCATCATGGAAGGACAGGCCCCTGCACGGTATGTACCACCAGCAGATAGAGGAGGTGGCTGACATCCAGAAATCCTTCCAGTGGCTGGACAAAGCTGGACTGAAAGACAGCACAGAGGCACTAATCATGGCAGCACAGGAACAAGCTCTGAGTACAAGATCCATAGAGGCTGGGGTCTATCACACCAGGCAAGACCCCAGGTGCAGGCTGTGTAAAGATGCCCCAGAGACAATCCAGCACATAACAGCAGGGTGCAAGATGCTAGCAGGCAAGGCATACATGGAACGCCATAACCAAGTGGCCGGCATAGTGTACAGGAACATCTGTGCCGAGTATAACCTGGAAGTGAAGTCCTTTGAACTCTTTTTGTCCATCTTCCACTGTTTTTAATTTTGCACTCCATTATGAACACAAATCCCCCAACCCGAGGATCACCACAACATAACCTAACAGACCTACACCTTAGTTCACAGATTCACTTTGTCTAAGGTTTATTTCTGGGATTTCACACAACCCAGGATTCAAATCATGAATACATAATGGGCTTGGATTTACATCATTATAAATGAAATGTGCTCTATTTGGAAGCAGCCACCCCCCCCCCCCCTTTCGACGAGTTGAGTGTGAGACTTTAAATCATCAAATTATAAATTTCAAATTGTTATTGATCCTTTACCCCTTGTCTTAAAGTGTATATTTATTTTCATACTCTTCTTATATTTATTGTTTGTTTACTTGCACTGGTCAAAGGAGCTTGGAAAGAAAAGCGTCTGGACTTCTTTAAGTTACTTGAAGACGTTTCACCTTTCATCCGAGAAGCTTCTTCAGTTCTAAGGTCAAATGGTGGAGAGTCCCAGATATAAACCTAGTGGGAGTTTCCCCCCACAGAGGGACAAAAGGACCCCCTGATGATCCTCTAATCGCCTGAGCCAAGGTGTGAAACTGGGTGTGGGTCCCAATCAGCCAGGGTACCCGAAACCCTGGCTGATTGGGACCCACACCCAGTTTCACACCTTGGCTCACTTTTCGCTTATAGAATTTCGAAAAGACATCGGTGCAAATTATAAGTCTGTATCATGATGTCTGGTGTCTTCGTGTTTGTTGGTTTGTTTTTATTTTCTTTTATTTTGGGGTGGGTTATTAGAAGCTGCTCCAGCCAGAGAATCCCCCGCTGCCCCGCTCTCTCCTCCCTGTTCCGCCAGCAGCAGGCGCACCTCGCAAACGGAGGGCGCCCTTGCTCCCAGCAAATGGGCGATAGAAAACCGATCGGTGCCTGTACCATTCCCAGTATGCGCTGGCAAGACGTCGGGGCAGCACGAGTACGAGTAATTTTTTAATTTTTAATTTTTTTTGCCGATGCCCGTGATGCCGCCCCCCACCACGATGCCGCCCCGGGCAACCCCCCATGTCGCCCGTATCTAAAGCCGCTACTGCTGTCAGCAAAGCAAAGGGTGGCTATTTTCAAGAATCTAAAATCTAAAACATATTTGGAGTTATTTCAGTTCTGTTTTGTTTACTGCATAACTCCACATGTGGTCATTCATAGTTTTGATGCCTTCAGTGAGAATCTACAATGTAAAGAGTCATGAAAATAAAGAAATTAAAGAGAAGGTGTGTCCAAACCTTTGACTGTTAGTGAGTGTGTAAATATGTTGTTACTGATTGTGAAACTAGTTTTCAGGTTGTTATAGATAGTTACCATGTTAATTGTCTCTTTCTCACTCCCTTGTTGGGATTGTGGTCCCTCCTCCGTCTGGTGCTGCCGCCTGTTGCTGTGAGCACTTGTTACTAGACTTTGTTGCAGCAGCAGCCTCCACAGCTAACATATCGGTTCGTTTGACACGTTTTGCTGCATTTAGTTTCATTTCTTTTTCTCTTTTAGCTTTTCAGCTCCACATTTCACGACTTCTTCCACACTAAACTCTGTTCTACAAGGTGCATGAGCACACAGGGAAGGTAGGGGAGGGGCCGTTTGAATTAAGATATCTGATTGGGTAATTGAATATCAGTTGTGTTCTGTGAGTGCTTGTAGGGCCAGTGTGCAGCGGCACTTTAAGCCGGCCTGTAGCCTGTATAATTATATTCACAAAGAAAGAAAAACGTATTGACTTATCGGTCCACAAGCTTAAATGCCCAGTTGCCAGATTACTGGCCTTGCCCTGTGTGAATGTACCGATTACTATTGAACTCTTACACAAGAAGTTATACTATTTAATATGATGGGTGCAAAGCCACAAGAGTAAACAAAGTGAACCGAATAAAGTGAAGATTTTAAAAGAATATGTGTGAATTTAACGGCATTTGTAACACAGTCCAATGGATCTTGACCTTAACTCACCAAATATAATTATGTTAGATGCAGAAACCTGCGAGGGAATGAAAAAGGTCCAGTTTTAGGGAGTAATTAGCACCGAGAGATGTGACATTGCTAATATGAAGCAATAGTCTTTGAAAATATGGCCTGCTGCAGGCTGTGTGAGGCAGAAGCTGCTTTTTTGATAAGGTCACCAGTGACAGCACTGGGATGCTTTCTAATTGGGAGCAGGCTAGCTCATGCAGCCAGAAGAAAATACATAAGCTGTGGATTTCACTGGACACTGTGTGCATCTATCGTAGCAGTTTAGTTTGCAGAGTTCATGTCTGTCGTCCATTACAGCTGTGCGTTTATTTGCACATGTTTGTATAAGGAAACCAAATACAGCCACATCTGTGTGCCAGTTCACATGAAGGTGAACAAATTGTCTGTTTTTCTATCTACATACATGTAAAAAGTTCAGCTGGACCCTAAATGGAGCAGCAGGAAATCCTACTATTGCTCAAGACTGAATTCATAAAACGGGAGAAACACTGAATACAATTAAGTTAAATTCAGTAAAGCACCGAGTCGAGTGTAAATGGACGTTCTTGTTCTTGTAATGCTGACAGTAGGGACACAGAGGTTTGTAGGACTGATTACAAGTATTGTAATCAAGTTAGTCTCTCTACACAGAAAGGTTTCCTAAACTCATGGCTCAGTAACCCATTAACTGTCCAACATGTGAGTATTAGAGTCAGCACTGTTGGAGAAGAACACCAGGACATTGTTACAAATGTTACAACGACAGGGTTCTGTGTTTTTATAACAAATATGTAAAATTAGAAATATATGCTTGTGCCATGTTGTACATTAAACTTTTATGTTTTTACAACTTCACCAAATATTCTTTACACTGACGTGTCACCAGTAGACGGGACTATGTTTGAAATGAGATACAGTACATGTATGTGTCCCAGAATGTGCTGCGCTCCATCCACCGTCAGTATGTAATTCCCGTCCTGACCTTTTCGATGCTGATCTGCACACTGCAGTGGCTGGACTCTGACACTCTACACTAACTAAAATTGTCACGTACACAGCCACAAAATAAAAAACAAGACCTTTATCTTAATGAGCCTGCTTGACACACAAAACCGCACAGTATTGGATGTGTGTAACGCACGAACATGAAAATATCCACGTGTGCAGTAACACAGGAGGGGAGGAGGAGAAAGACAGTGACATTTAAGAAGCTTTTCCTCAGTCCTCCCAGGAGACCAGCGATGGGATAAAAAGCTAATGGCTAATACTCTGAAGGAGATAGTGATGGACTTATTTAACAAGGAAGCTGCTTAATAACATAGCATCAGCTCAGGGGATTACAGCAAGTGTCTGTGTGCACTTGGCAGTGAAATGTCTTTACGAGTATAAATAAGAAGAAATGTCAGTTTCAAATTTTACAGAAGAAATCAAGAAAAGAAACAATGGATCTGCAAATGGATGTCAGCAGAATCAGGCTCAGGGAGTCCCAGCTGTTGCATCAGGTTGGGAGATGTGGGGACCGAGAAACGGGCAGAGCATAAAGAGACCGAGGGAAAAAGACGATGTATGGGAGAGAGAAGATAAATGTTAATCACAAGTATGTAAAACAGGGAGTGAAGAGAGTGAATGGAAAAGTGCCCCCTAGTATTCAAACAGAAAGTTGGACATTTTTTAACGCATCATGTTCTGCATAGTGAAATATTTGGACCTGATGATGATGCTTTAAGATTGTAAGACAAGTCAGTTTTATTTAGTTTGTCAGAAAAGCTGTCTTCTGTGCTTAACACTGCAAAGTGAACATGCTACAGTAAAAGAGAACCCCCCCCCCCCCCAAATCCCCTATGAGCAAGCACTCAGCTGTGGGAAGGAAGAACTCCTTTCAAAATAAAATCCAGGCTCAGGGAGGGGCAGCCATCTACCTTGACTGCTTGGGGATGAGAGAGAAAAGAGAAATAAGGACACTCAACAAAACAAAGTCATAGTTAAGTTAAAATTCATGACAAGTAGTACTGAAACGTGTTTTTTTTCTTAAAGTGGATTTAATGAGCAGACTCGAACAACATTTCAAAGTTTTATTGGTTTATTGAAAAGCAGGTTTGCGGTCAAAGATAAATGCTGGGGAGGTTGGATATTTCACCGGGTAGTAATCGGAAAAACTGAAACAGACTGAAATGTGCTTCAGCTTGTTTGTTCGTGAACGAGGACTCTGCAGGGGTGCTCGGCTGGATGGAGGTCTGAGAGAGTGCAGGTGGAGAACATATCATAGCATTCATCTTCAAATGTATTTATTTTTTATTTTAAGTGTATTTATATAGTACCAAAAGTCCTTTATACTGTAGGGTAAAGACCCGACAATACACAGTGAAAACAGAGACAACCCCCAAATCACATGACCCCCTATGAGCAGCACTTTGGCGACAGTGGGAAGGAAAAACTCCCTTTTAACAGGAAGAAACCTCCAGCAGAACCAGGCTCAAGGAGGGGCGGGGCCATCTGCTGGGTGGGTGGAGGCAGACAGGACAAAATGGAAACTGGACTCAATCTCAGAGATGGTTAGTTAGAGGTGTATATAGGTAGATGATGGACGTATTTGTGCGTGCAGGTGCAGCACACCATATCTAGACACTGAAGATATGAACGGCCCACCAAAATTACCCAAAGACCTCAGGAACAACATGAAGAGTCACAAAAGACAGGCTTCACTTATCTCAGTTAAAGTCAGTGTTTATGACTCTACTATGAGAATGAGACTTGGCAAAAATGGAAAAGTTCCAAGATGAAAACCACAGCTGAGCAAAAGGAACATAAAGGCTCGTCTCAGTTTTGCCAGGAAACATCTCGACGATCCCCAAAACTTTTGGGATAATATTCTGTGGACTGAGGAGACGAAAGCTTAACTTTGTGGAAGCTGTGTGTCCCATTACATCTGGTTGTTACCAGAGCATTTGGGAAAAGGAACATCATACCAACAGTAAATATGGTGGTAGTAGCGTAACAGTGTGTGGTTGTGTTGCTGTGTTTGTGACCTCAAACTGAAGCACACTTAGATTCTGCAGCAGGACGATGATCCAAAACACACCAGACTCTGGAGTCCTAGTCAAAGCCTGGACCTGAATCCGATTAAGATGCTGTGGCACGGCCTTAAAAAGGTGGTTCATGTTCCAAAACCCTCCAAAGTGGCTGATTTACAAACGTTCTTTAAAAGACTCACTGCAGGTTATCTCAAACACTTTAATGCAGTTGTTGCTGCCAAGATGGCCAAAACCTGTGATTAGGTTTAGTGAGCGTTCACTCTTTCACACAGGGCCATGTTGGATTTTCCCCCTTAATAATAAAAACATTCATTTAAATCAAATCAAATCAAATCACTTTTATTGTCACATCACATGTGCAGGTACATTGGTACAGCACATGTGAGTGAAATTCTTGTGTGCGAGCTTCACAAGCAACAGAGTTGTGCAAAATACAATAATGTAAACAAGGAAAATACAAGCTACATCTGAAACTAATAAATATATGTACAATATATAATAGTATATGCATTCGGTGTTATGTGTTATATAGTCATGTGTTTCTGATATTTGAATTTGTTTGATGATCTGAAATATTTGAATGTGACAAATAAATGGAAGAAGACCTTGTAACTGGTGGACGACACACCATACCTGCTGAGCTACGCTGCTTCATAATAAGTGTTATCATAGTCCAGCCTAGGACGAGTTTTTCAGCATTGCTCTGAGACTGGATGTTTCTGATTTGAGCACTTGTGAACACTGTAGGCTTTATTCAGCAGTGTGTTTTAAAATTTACCACACGCTGTTTTCATAGCTGTTTGTGGTTATTTTAAGAAATGAGAGAAGTTCTGACAAACAGAACAATCTGCCAGTTTGTTAATCTGTTGTTGTTGTTTTTCACCATGTCTGATCTGTTGCTGTTCACTACAGACACACTCACTCTCCAGGACGTTTCATCTAAACAGTGTGTGCTACACTGACTGTCTCACTGCATCCTCTGTGTCATCTGGTGCCTCACCAATTTACACCCCAACGTCTGACAACTGCTGTGATTTGTTTAAGGCCACACAGCGACACAACGTTACAGCAGCAGCACCCGTGCTGCACCTGATGCCTGCAAGAAGGCTTGCTCAGAGAAACTGAGACGACGGGAGGAAGGTGAGCGCCTTCATCAACCTGAGATCCATCTGGGTTATTTGTCCTGCTTTTCAGATTATTATACCTGGTGTGCTTCACTGCACTGAATGTAGCAGTCAGTCAAACATGGCTTAACTCTGTGTGTGGCTCTTTGTATCCCATACGGTAAAAAATATTTTTCAAAATATTTTTTTACCGTATGGGATAGAAAAGGTGTAAAGTTTAATCTTTATTTATTTATTATAGCCCAGACAGTAAAGCCTCTGCACTGCTGTCCCATTAATATAATATTACACAACGTTTATGATCTAAAAGTTGTCATAATGAAGAGTGTGCATTGTTCCTAAGAAAAAAGGAAAAATTGTTTTGTAGTCAAGTAAATTTAATGTTATAAAATGCAAACAAATGCAAAACTTATGCTGCTGCCAGATGTTCCTCAGTAAAACACAGCAGTACACATCTGGCTGCAGAGCTCCACTCACTGTGGCTTCATGTAATAGTTCATCTACACCAGCGGTCTCCAACCTTTTTTGCGCCACGGACCGGTTTGTGCCCGACAATATTTTCATGGACCGGCCCTTTAAGGTGTCGCGGATAAATACAACAAAATAAAACTAGTACCGGTACCAAAAAAAAGAAAATTTATTCATAACACACGTGAAAAGACCCAGGAAAACCGAGTAAACGATAAAAACAATACTACACACTGTTGTAAATCATTTTCATTTAGTTTGATAAGATTATTTATTTGTTTAATTCATTAATCTCAATAGTGTTCATTAAGAGTTGGAAGTGAAATTTAACTCTAAACTAAATGAAAAACTGTTTTCAAAATGCTACATGCACACGGTTTTGCTAACCTTGTATGAAAAATCAGATTTACTTAATGTAACGTGTGCATCTGATGGGGCAAAGGTTTTTATTGCAACACACTTATAAATCATGTTTCTGTGTTAACGAACAGAACGCTGTCATTCATTCTTCTGCAGCAGCGTGAACTAACAGAGAAGTACACGATACAGTGGAAGCATTTAGTCAGGTCTGCAACGCCGTAATAACCTTTGGTGGGGCTTTAAATCATTACCAGATATAATATAGAATTTTCATGTTCTCATACATGGTGTGATTGTGCCGAAGGGGAAAAAGAATTTGTCAGTAAACGAGAGGGGGATTCATTCATACGTAAAAACACCTCGCAGTAACAAGATGCACCTCACTCAGTGTATCACTGTATGGATGCTGTTGTTTTCAAGCTGTGATGTTTCCATTACAACATTTTGTCTATAAAAACATTTTTCTTTAGCACAATTTTATAATCCTGGAAAGGCACACTAAAGAACGTAAACACAGAAACAAACTGTTTTGTATTGTAACATAGACACATCTTTATAAGTAAAATGAGTATGCTCAGTATTCTCAGTCTCATGTTTAAGGGTGCAGTTAAAGGTGACAGTACATTTGAAAATGTCAGACATCAATAACAGGAGTTAAATGGCACAGATGTCCGAGCAGCCAGCTGTGTCATTTAGCGTAATATTTAATTTAAAATAATATCACACAGAAATCCTTTGCCTTAAACGCTGTATTATATGAACGTTTCAATAAATCACTGTAACCTGTTTTCTAGCAAACTTCTAACAAGCTTGAAAGTCAGTATTTTATACGACCACCTTTATTGTTTAACATCTGTACTCATCTTTAAGCTCAGTCAAAGTGAGATTTTCCTCTTCTTTAAGTCTTCTTTGGGAAAACGTCTGTCAGCTTCCTGAAGGACATTCCCAGCTTCTGTTCTTTGTCTGATCGCACACACCCTTAATACTGTTGATATTTGGGCTGTGATGAAGCCTTTTATGACTGATACGGTTCTACTCGATGTTTTTCTAAGCAGGTATGCTTTCACTGCACAGGCACTGTGGATCCACTAACCTCACATAATTACGGAAAAGTACTTTTGTTGTTTTACTTCCACAAATCACGATGCAATGATTGATTACACAGAGCTACACTGTGCTCATTTTATCAAATATTTGCTAAAGGTTTAAAATGTGTCACAGCTGTTAAATCACACAGAATTTCTAATATATCCAAGCCGGACTTGGCAGATCTTCCTTCTTTGATCAGTTGATTTAATTTCTCTTGTAGCCAGTGGCCAGACCTCTTTCAGTAAGAATCTGAAACCTGCATTACTGCTCACCACAGTTACTAAATGTCTTGAGGCAGGTGGTTAATTACCGACACACTGGCCTCCCATGGCACTGAAAAACCAGGCTGTGAGGGAGGGGTAAGGAGAGTGTGGGGGCAGCCTGCCATCAGGGGCCGGAGGAAACCTTGCTGCAGGTCGTTTCTGCTCAGCTAATCTTTTTTACTGGTGACTATGGTGTTTTAGCTCAGAATAGATCTGACTATGTTGCACCGTAAATTGCTGCAAACACATACATACAGTTTACATACGCTCATCATTGGCATGAATGTGATGCTAATTTTCAGCTCCTTACATCTTACATACATCTTTAATTACTTTATTTTGAATTTTATCTAATCCACACGGGGTCAAACGTATAAATACTGGCTCACATACATACATATATATATATATATATACATATACATACATATACATACATACATACATATATATATATATATATATATATATATATATATATATACACACACACACATATATATATACACACATATATATATGGATACATATGTATCCACCCACACAGTAAGTTGTCCTATCACATGCTTTGATAGCTGTCAGCCTTTAAATGTTTCTGTGAAGGTTTATCACTGTTGCCGTGTGTGCTCTCACTATGGTTCACTTTTTCACACCTGGAGGTTTGGATTATTTTTCCCCTCGATCAGAAACACCTTCATTTTGTTTTTTACTTGTGTTATCTTTGTTTAATATTGAAATTTGTTTGATGATCTGAAACCTGTGACAATCATAAGAATGAAAATAGGAAATGAGGAAGGGGGCAAGCCCTTTTTTACACCTGTATGAAGATCCCACAGGACCTCATATTATTCCAACAGAGCCAGACTGCTGATTCCTTCAGCTTTCAGGCCCCTCTCCTGAGAGACCAGCTCCTACTTTGTGTTTGAGAGGCAGACACCATGACTGCTTTTAAGATTAGCCCTAAAACTGTCCTCGTTCAGAAATCTTATACTTATAACTAGATTTGTAGACTATGTTTAAAAGCTCTGTCTGTGGAAAGGAAAAGGACAGTGTAAGAAGCTTATGTATGGCTATCAAAAGTATCTGGTCAAAGTGCACATTGCACTTGGAGATCTACATTCGTGGGGCCGATGCAGAGTCAGGCAGGTGAACACTGGGACACCTGGCTGTCTTCGGTTTGTCTCTCCTTGCCTCTTTATGTGTGGGTCAGGAGTCATTCTGGGTTCCTGGGTGCCTCTGACTCGACACACCTGTGGTGATCACCCAACTGTTTAAGGTAGCAAGTCAGTCTTTGGTAGATACTTAAGTTACAGTTTGTGATACTGTGGCTCCTGATCAGGTTATGTTTGCTGTTCTCCTCTGTAGGTTCCTGGTTTCCCTCCCCAGTCGGCGAGCCTAACCAGAGTTTAGAGAGTTTGTTACTTGACTGTAAGTAAAACAGAACCATACTGAACGCGCTTCATTGTGCAGCCCTTGATGATTATATATATTTTAGATGTTTTTCAGGGTTTTCACAGAAACACCAAAGATGTGAAAAGTTTCATTTATGAATGTGGTGCAAATTTTCCCTCAACACCAGCGAGACAGAATGAATCTGTTGGAAGAAAGACATCGTTCAGCTTCATCATTCAAAATCCAAAATGTTCTCAATAGCCAAGAAGAATCACAGCGTGTTCTTCATGCAGCCCTGCTAATAACAATAAAGTAGCTAGCTTCTTTAACTCCAAAGTTGAAATAAAGCTCCATCACCAATCAGAAGAATATAAGAAAATCTGCTATTTTTGCACAGAACTATGAAAGCATCACATTGCTGAGATATCAGGCCGGGTAATATTCACAAAGGAGTAACACTTTATTACCAGGCTGTGCGTGGTGTGCAGCTGCAGCCTGCATCTGAGGTGTAAATTAAATTTCACTGGAATGCTCTCTCATTTGTTTAATGGGACACTGAAAATGCCACAGACTCCAGAATAAAAAGTGTAAAAATCTGATCTGACATTTCGACATTCAGAGATGTTCTCTTCTTTTGAAGAGAGCTCTGCTCTTTTCAAAGGAAGAGGCCATTGCTCAGCTTTTCTGAGGCAGTGATAGCATAATCAGGATTATTGGAAATAAAACACAGCAAAGGCAAAGGCGGAGAGAGGCACTTGCTTTTATTAGCTTTGTTATTGATCATACTTATGATAAGATAACACAGGAAGGAGAAAATGGAATATGATACACGCCTTTGCATTCTGGGCCATTTTCACAGTCGCCTTACAGCATTCATATAACTCTAAACCACACTGGTCCATATAGCAGAATTACATGGATGTGTTCTGGATACAGATTTCAGTGTGTTGTGTGGTGGCAGACGCTGTGTTATCATCATGATAAGCACTCTGCTTTTGTTTAACTTGATAGAAGCATCACTAAGATCTCAGAGTTTAACAAACGTGTTGGTCATCATCAGGAGAAACGTGTCAAATACACATAATAGTGTCTTCTAACAAATGTATTTCAAATTAAAATCTCTCCGACAAGCTGATACCGAGTCGTTCCACCTCCGGAGAAAGTCAGACACCTTATTCTAGAAGGTTTGATTTTTGTTTGGGACTTTTTATATCCACATGCTTCATATTACGAACGGTGGATACTGATTATGGAGTGTAAGCGATGGTAACATCAGTGGCGACATCTCACAGCAGCTTTGTTTTCTGGTTTCTCACTGACAGTTTTTCAGACATCTGCAAACCTGCAGAGCGAAGAAACATGTGTGGAAGAGTTTGAAAAGCTCAGCAAAGGAAGTGCATTTCACCAGGGTCACTGTTCACTGCTGACACATCACTACAGTCCTTCACATATAAAATGTGTTTGTCCACACTGGACTGTGTCCAAAGGGCTCAGAAAATCTCAGCAATACAAAGTTGCAAAACTCTCTGCACACCTCAGTTTCTCCTTTCCTTTCCTTTCCTTTCCTTTCCTTTCCTTTCCTTTCCTTTCCTTTCCTTAATTTCTCCGTCTTCCTTTTTCATCTTACACTTTTACTTCATCTCCTCTCGCTGTTTCCACACAGTTCAGCTGAACTTTCACTTCCTGCCTACTTTTCTGTATTCCGCATGGCTTCCTCTCACCCCCCATGATCCTTGTCCCTTGTTCAGCATTTTCTTCTAGTTTCATTAGTTTCACTGTCTCGGGGTCTCCCCCCTTTCTTTCCTTCCTCTTTTCATTTCCTTAACTTCTCCTCTTCTGCCCTCTTCCTTACCTTACCTCAGATTTGTACCCTTGTCATCTTTTCAGTCAGTGTTTTCAGTGTTCCTCTCGAACTATTCCTCCTATTGCCTTCAGCCTCCTTCCCACCTGCCCTTCTCCTCTTCACGTATCCTTCTGCAGTCACTTCAGCTTCTACTCATTTTCTTCCCCTATTCCATTTTCTCTCTCCTTCTTTCTTTTCTACTCATGACAAACATAAAGTGTGTGCACTCGGATCTACAACAACACAAAAGTGAAACTGCACACATGCATTCAGATTAATAAAACTCTAAACTTTTATGAAGCTAATATCAAACTCTTTTCTCTTTCATAACTTAAACAATAGGTCACATGATAGGGCAAAGCAAAGTCTCAGTGGTTTCACCCAAAGCCTCCTGTGTTAATGACCCATGCTTTTTTCCACATCACACTTCATGTGATGAGGCACATGATTAATAGTGGGTCAGCGACCCTCTTAAAGGACAACTCCCACTACGGTTTAAATACCTGGGACTCTCCAACATTTGGTTTCAGGACTGAGGAAGTCTGATGAATGAGAGGTGAGATGTCTTTAAGAAACGTAAATAAGTCATGTGACTTTCATTTAAAGAGCCTCAGACTGCAGCACCCTGGACAACTGAAGCAGCACACAGATGTCTCTGCATGAACCCTCTGATAAACTCGTTCAGGTTTTTTGCCATATGTCAGCTGGGATCATGTCCAGTGTGAAACTGATGCAGAAAAGGAAATGTCCTCTTTGTAAATGAAAAATTTGGAACACAAATAAAAAAACACCACCACAACCTTCAATCTGAAAACTGTTTAAGGTGGATATTTATTATCTGACATGGCAGTAAGAACAAGAAGCAGCATTTGCAGGATTAAATAACTAAAACATTTGTGTGTTGTCTCAGTTGTGTCGTGTCAAAGATTAGGAAAAAGCTCATACGAGTCTTAATTTCTTCTGTTACACTCCGAGGTCACATTTTTGACTTGGTATCAGGAAAAACAGTGGACACCTGGTCTAAAGTATGCCTGAGGTTCCCACTGCACATTTTCATTTTATTAATAATAATAACAATTCTTGTGTTCATGTGTTTTGGTTGTACACATCGTGTTCTTTCCTCTAATTTCTTCTTCTTTGTGTGTCAGCTCTCCTCCGTCTCTTTAACCCTTTAGAGCCGATCGGAGCGGGAACGCTCTGTTATGCGTAACTATTTTTAAATCCCAGTAGCACTGCAACCACGTAAGCTAGCGCAAAAATTTTTTTTGCATATGAAACCGGAGGAGTTGTACTTACATCTGATGCCATCAGCTTGTCCTAGGTCACGGTTTCCTTCCACATAAAGCTTTGCAAAAACTGCATAAAAAGCGCTTGCAGGAACAAAAACATAATATTCCAGAAACAGCTTTACCGATCTGATCAGCTGTTCAAAACACTTCCTACGTTGGAATAGACGTCAGCGCGAACTTTTGCATTTCCGCCATTACCTGCCCGAAACCGGAAGTGACGTCATTTTCGCGGAAATGTAGTCTTTTTTGCGATCAGGGCCTCAGGGCCTATACTGCTCTTTTTAAAAGTTATCTTTGACTTTATGACTTTCTGTGTCGTTTCTGGGATTCTTAGGACTCATATTGCACTGCTGGAAATAGTTTATTTTGATGCATATGCTGCTTTTTTGCAAATTTGCAGTATAATATTTATTTTCATTTTTCCTGCAGTGTATAAAAATTGGTGTATTTCAAAAATAAAACTATGAAGACACTCCAAATAAATTTCCTGTGGTGGGAAACTATTTTGTGCAACTTTTTTGTATTTACAGTTTTGAGGGATAAGACTCTTAAATTTCTCTAACTACAAATATATGTTAAAAAATCAAAAACGATTTTCAATTTTTTTGTAGTTTATTGCACTTTTTTGCAATTTATGTAATTACTATGCACTTAATGAATACATATTATTAAAATCTGGGCTATAATGGTTGTATTGATGTATAGCAACTTGAAATGCTCCCAAAAATGGCTCCACAGCATGTAAAAATATAATATAAGCTCTGGCGGACTTGGTTCTATGGTAGGTCTTAAAGGGTTAACCCATCAGCTGCCAACTGACCCTGAAAATGTTGCTGCTCTAAAACCTTCATCAGTGGTAGGACGAGAGTTTTTCAGCTGCAACCAGGCTGTCTCCATCAATCCCCCTGTAGCTCCGGCCTTCATGCTCAGCAACTGCAGAATTTGTAGTGTTCATGAAGCTGGTGATGTCTCTGCTCTGGATCCACTTCCTTCATCTGATTTATTGGATCACTTCCACCCTTTTTCCTTTTACTTTGTCATCAGTCTCTCTTTCATTTCTGTGTGTGACTTTGCACCATTGCTATGTTATTGATGCTGGTTTTAAATTCAATCCAATTAAAGACCATCTTGTCCCGAGTTCTCTGAAATAATGGATTAAATATGTTTGAATACATATTTTTGTCAGTTTGAGTCAGTGTGTGCTGTGGGAGTCCAGCAATCAAACCAGACCTTTTCACTGCAGTTGTTCTTGTCTTGCTGGTGTATTGTTCGAGGTCCCCTGACACTGTAAACCTGTCTCAAAAACAGAAGCAGGCTATCGGCAGCTGTGTATCACATCCTTTTTCCCTGCACTAAGGTCTGTAGTCATATTGTCAAGGTTGTAATTGCAGTGCTTTGCAGACAGAGCGTCACTTTATTACTTTTCTGGTCTGGACTCTGGTGGCTGAAGTGAAATTCAGATAAAATCCTGCCCTGAGTAACGTGTGTGACCGTTTAGCTTCACTCACTAAGAGAATAGGTTTAGATTTAAAACACTCACATGATATTTGGACTTTGAAAGCATGTTCATGGCTGCTTTAAGTTGAGACACAGTATTGTTGTAAAATAAGCAACATGCAGTGGTGGAGTGTTTTGTCCAGCGAGCACAAATCAGCCGTTTTCTGTTGCTGACTCTTGATTGTTTAGGGCACAGATCACACTGTTGCCTAAACCCTGCTTGGCAGACATCAGGTGGCTGGTAGAGCTCGTTGGCTAGAAGAGTGTGTGTCTGTCTGTGCAGTTGCATTGACCTAACACTGCAGGATTTGCTGCTTTGTTAGCCAGCTGCTTCATAATCATGTCCCTCTAAAGCCCTCTCCCCCTTACCACCTAATGCAACTGTGACCCTCCCATCACCACCTTTAGTTTATTCATTTACATTCATCAATTAAGTTAATATTTTGAAGCTTCACAGTTATTTGTGGTGTTAACATACAGAATATATGATGTGCATACAGACAGGTCACACGTTAAAGGCTACCTGAACCACTTATGGGTTATGCCGACCTGGAGGAGATTAGGAACCTGGAGAACTGGTGCCAGGAGAATAACCTCCTCCTAAACATCAGCACGACTAAGGAGCTGATCGTGGACTTCACTACAAAGCAGACGAGGAATTATGAGCCCCTGATCATCAGTGGCACGCCAGTGGAGAGAGTGGACAGTTTCCGGTACCTGTCATGGTCCTGCCACATCAACACCTTGGTTAAGAAAGCCCGCCAGAGACTTCCATCTGCCACTGAAGGTGCTCAAGAACTTCTACTCCTGCACCATCGAAAGCGTCCTGACGGCAAACATCTGCACCTGGTTTGGGAACAGCACCAAGCAGGACAGACGAGATCTGCAAAGGGTGGTGCGCTCGGCAGAACGCATCATTCACTCAGAGCTCCCTGACCTGCTGTCCATCTACACCAAGCGGTGCAAGTCCAAAGCTAGGAAGATTATGATGGACCTCTCCCATCCCAACAATGGACTCTTCTCACTGTTGAGGTCTGGGAAGCGCTTCCGCTCCCTTAAGGCCAAAACAGAGAGAATGAAGAGGAGCTTCTTCCCCCAGGCTATTCGGGCCCTGAGCCAGGTGTAGGACTGGACTCTTTCACCACATGCACTCTGTTTATTTGCACTTCTTATAATTTATAACTTTGTTTTTATTTTTATTATAGCTTTCATAAATCGTTATTTGCACATTCTTTTTACCTTAAATTTCGGAGTTAAAATCTGTACATTTTGTAGTAATCTGTAAATCTTACTGTCATTTAATGTTCGGGCATTGCACAGCAATAAGCATTTCACAACATGTCGTACTGTGTTGTGGTTGTGTGTGACAAATAAAATGTGAGGCATGGCTCGTCTAGCATTCCACAGGAACATTAATGCTGAAGATGCCATCAGCACAGTGGCCCTTTGATAAACTTTACAGAGCCCACTGCATATCAACATCAATGACCAGCTGCAATTACTTTTCTTCATCAGAGAGAAAGTCGTGGTAGTTCATAGATTTTTGGTGTTTCTCACTGTGGTACATACCTACCATCCAGACTGAGGTACCACCACGTGACAGTTTAAAATATGCACGACTGCTGTTCTGTTTAATTCTGAATTCTGTTTATTTGTTGTGTTCCTCAGTCTGCGCATTCAAAACCTCTGTAGAGTGATCTTATAGGTCGGTCGGTCTGTTGGTTCAGTCTATTTATTCTGATTTTCTGTATTTCATTTGTAAAAGTTGAAAACTAGGAAATGTTTGATATACTATAAAAATGTTGTTTAGTGTGAGGAATACGCATATTTTAATAGACTTTTATGCCAAATTATTAACCAGTTTTTCATTTCTAAAGACTCGCCTCTTCTTTATGGTTTGTGATTATCCCCAAAAAATGTCCATTTATTTTTAAATGACACAAGAAAATCGTACTTTTTCTGGAAAAAAAGCCCATAATACATGTCACTGCTACCACTTTAGCTTCAGTGTTTCCATGGCAATAAGAAAGCCTGAAAGCATCTGAGAGCACAGAGTATCGATCTGCTTATATTACTTGTAATCCTCTGAGGCCCAGCCCTAATTCACAGGTCATTGTTTGAGTGACTGAAACAGTGAGGAAAATAGTGTGGGATGGACTGGTGAGCAGTGAAAAATATGAGTGAATGTATGGGTGGGTGGGCTGGCAGTCATGAGGGAGCTGGGAAAAACAAGAAGAAGACAGAGAGAAAGAAAGGAGAGGATGAGAAATCCGTGTTTTTACCCAGCTTTTCTGCCTTCATGTCTGGCTAAGCAATCTGCTGGTGCTGCCCTCCACATCCATCATTGTTACAGCCAGTGAGGAGAATGTCCGAGTCAGGGCTGCAGCGCTTGTGTGTGGGCACGCCTCGGTACTTGAGTAAGTCGATGTGTGTGTGAGCACGCACGTCTGCACACACACAGCCGGTACGAGGGGCTGTATATCTCCTTACAGGTACCACCGTTTTTTCACTGTACAGCCAGGAGCACTGGAGCATGACTGAGAGGAAAAGGTGCACTACAACAAAATGGCCAAAGAACATCCTTTCATTATTATTATTATTGCTCTATTTTGACAGGTTTAGTCTTCATTTCTATCACTTATGATTGCAAGTAAAATAATATGAGTTTAGAAAAATGTAAAACCACAAGAAATTCAAACAAATGTCAGATTTTCTTCAATTGTGTTTCCCATTCACTGAACAGAGAACAGTGTGCCTGTACCATGAGACCAAGACCTCCACTCTATGGAGGTGAGAGGTGGTGAAGAAAATCAAAGTCTCTCTAAGGGGGAAGAAACTTAAAATCTGGCAAAGTGAGGTAAAATAAAAAGGCTTGTTTAGAGTCAAGCATGGTGGTGGGATGTCATTGTTCGGGGCTGCATGTGTGCTGCTGGCACTGGGGACCTGCAGTTAATTGAGGGATCCATAAATGCCAACATATGACATGCTGAAGCAGAGCATGATGCCCTCCCTTCAGAAACTGGGCCACAGGACAGTATTCCAACATAACGACCCCAAACACACCTCCATAAAGACCAGTGACTGAGGGTAAAGGTACTTGACTGGCCAACAATGTCTCCAGACTTAAACCCTATTGAGCGTCTGTGGGGCATCCTCAAACATCTCTAACATCCACCAGCTCCATGATGTCATCATGCAGGAGTGGAGGAGGACCCCAGTGGCACCCTGTGAGCTCTAGTGCCCAACAGAGTTAGGCGGTGTTGGAAAATAATGGTGGCCACACAAAACATAGACACTTTGGACACATTTGCACTTTTGTTGTACTCACTGACTGCTTTACATTGTAGTGTCATATCTTCAATATTGTCCCATGAAAAGATATAATAAAATATTTACAACAATGTGAGGGCTGTACTCACTTTTGTCAGATACTGTATGTCACTGACTGAATGATGACTGTTATGAGTCTAAGGATGAAAGTCAGTCACCAGTGCATGGCCAGGCTTTAACAGTCGAATTGAAAACCGTATACCAATTACAATCATCTGAAAAGTTCAACATGTAGCTTTATGGACAACATGTCATGAGAAGTGCGAGTGTCACGGGCTGGGACGATGACCCCGCATTTTTCAGGTTTTGAGGTTGATTTTTTGTAGTTCTTTGTGTTTGGAAGGATTCGTTTCTGTTAGTATTAGTTATTCTGTGCTTTGATTGTATGTTTAGTTAAATTTGTGTCCATGTTGTCTCAGCTCGGTGTCTCGTCTCCCCCGTCTGTCACATGTGTCCATGTACGCCCATCGTGTCTCGTTCCCTCTTCCCGTGTTGTATTCTCCCTTTCTCTCTCGTGTTTCCTCCCTCTTGTTCTCCTCGCTCCCTCTTTCTGTCTTTCATGCCAAGCTTGTGTGTCCCGGTTTACGTCTCTCCATGTGTCCTGTTTTATTTTGAAAGTCTTGTGTTTCCATGTTCAGTGTGCTTAGTTTTGCTTCCCCTGTGGCGTCATGTTCATTTGTGTCAGCTGTGTCAGGTGTTTCTCTGTATTTAAGTCCTTTGTTGTCGTCCTTTGTTCAGTGTCAGGTTGTCTGCTTGACATGATCAGATGATTTACACATTTCTTTCTTTCATTTTTGCAACGGATTGTATATTTGCATATGTTATATGTCCATCCATCCATCTTCATCCGCTTTATCCGAGGCCGGGTCGCGGGGGCAGCAGCCTAAGCAAAGAGGCCCAGACCTCCCTCTCCCCAGCCACCTCCTCCATCTTATCCGGGGGAACACCAAGGCGTTCCCAGGCCAGCCGAGAGATATAATCTCTCCAGCGTGTCCTGGGTCTGCCCCGGGGCCTCCTCCCGGTGGGACATGCCTGGAACACCTCACCCAGGAGGCGCCCAGGGGGCATCCTTGTCAGATGCCTGAACCACCTCAGCTGGCTCCTTTCGATGTGTATAGTGCATATGTTATATATTTTTTCTGTAAATACTGTCCATATGTATATAGTGCTGCAGAAATAGTGCAGTGCGTAGGAGATGCTCTGTATCTCATTGTACATCTGTAATGTGACAGTAAAGGCATTTTATTCTGTTCCATCCTTGCTTCATGTTTCCTGGAATTTGTTTGTTTTTTAAGTCTCAGTTTCTCCAGGTTTAGGCTCATGTTCATGTTTAGCTTCACGTTCTTTCATGTCTCGCTTTAGCTTCAACGGTTTAGGTCACAGTTCAGTTTTTGCCGTTGTTTCTTGTTCCTATGTTTTTCTAATGGCCATAATGAAAGGCTCACTTTTTGTTAAACTTCAGTTCCTCATGTTGTCTGCATTTGGGTCCACTCCTCAAACACACCGGCTGAAACAAAGAGTCAGAAGATACATTTTAACCACATCAATGTAAGTCTACACTAAAGGCTGCTGATCTGATTGAGTAATATGCAAACTGCTGCTCTGAGGTTTACTGCTCTTTGTGGATTTACACAACTGAATCCAACAGGATTTTTGCAGATGTTTTGTGAGTCAGTCCTAGCTGATTTCCATCCTCTATACCAGACAGTAAACTGTGGATACTGTCTGGTATGAAGACAGAATAGTGGTGAGGTGCAGTTGGTGGATGCCCTGATGTCGGGGAGGCCATCCTGCGTTTGGGCAACAATGTAATCCCCAAATAGACCTGACGCGACTCCGTGGTTTTGTGTTGTGGTTTTTTAAATTTTATTTCCACACAAACAGTTTTCACTCGTGGCACTTTCCAGTGCCCGCTGCCCTGGCTCCGGTGCTGTCCTCCAGCAGCAGCCTCCCTCTCTCTGGCCCGGCCGCCACTGAAATAGGGAAGGCATGATTAGAAGATGCTCACCGGCTGTGCCAAACCAGCTTCCCTGACACCACAGTCTGAACCTGCTACTCCACTCCTCCTCTGGAGCGGAGCCACCAACCGCACCCCGCCACAAGTATACTGTGTATGCTGCCTTTATAATAGACAGTATAAGGTTGGTATGAAGGTGGAATTCAGTGACTAAATCTAAGCATCATCAGCTTAGCTTCAAACTCATCTCTGCTACACTTGATGTAACCTGCTTCCAGCAGCCTGGGTCAGATCCTCCATGTGTTTATATACCACTCTGCAGTTCATCATTAGTTATTACTCATCCCTGGCTCGCATCCGCAGCGCGTCTTTTGTCCTGTCTCCTTCCCCTCGTCCCAACCGGTTGTGGCAGATGGCTGCCCATCCCCTAGACTGGTTCTGCTGAATGTGTGTGTGTGTGTCTTTGTATTACTGTACTGTATATGTTTCTGTGTGCGGTTTATATCTCAGCCTGCCACACACTGTTTACATTTTGCAGCTGCCACTTTGAGTCAGACCAAGAATATTTATTTTCAACTACCAACCTCTGTATATTTTATATATTTTATTTTATTGTTTACTCTATTTAATTTGTAAAATATGTATACACCCACACACACACACACACACACACACACACACACACACACACACACACACACACACACACACACACACACACACACACACACCTCTGTTGCTTGTGAAGCTCACACACAAGAATTTCACTCACATGTGCTGTACCTGTGCACCTGCACATGTGATGTGACAATAAAAGTGATTTGATTTGATAATACAGTTCACCTGTGTATCATCCTGTTATGTGTGTGTGTGAACCTTAACTATATACATACATGTGTTAATCGCAGCCCAGTTCCACTGTGTGTGAGCAGATACACTATGATCCTGTTTCTAATGTTGGGACCCTTTTCTGTTCACTCTAATCTTGTGGCTTTTCACTTGTTTCTTATCTGGAATATGCAGTATATATATTGCTTCCTGGATGAGTAATACTATTCATAACACGACTGCGTGTGAGAGGCAGCTGGATTTCATTTCTAGTTTATTTCTCTCAGGTGTTTCCTGTTATTTTAATTGGGTTCAAATGACAGTTTGTAGTGTGGAAACCAGGTTCATTCACTCAGTACTTTAAGCTTCAGTTTTTCTGAAACAGGGTATAACACCAAGAAGATGAAGAAGATATTGGGTTCATCAAATTTAATTAAGAAAGAAATTAAGGGAACTTTTTACCTGTGAAAATTCTGTCAACCCCATTGAAATGAGAATATGTAAAATAATCGGTCATATTTTGAAGCTCTGAATCTTTTACTGGGTATGAGTGTAGACAGGATGTTTGATCATGTGACTGAAATGAAAATAACAACATTATGAAGCTTAATTCTGTAGTTCCAAGAGTATAAAAGCATTTGGCATTCACCTTAAAATATTGTCTTTCCTATATTCCGATTATTAAACCCACAAAAAAGCAAAAATATCAAAGATACACAATCAAATATTAACTCTATTTTAAGAGATAAAGAGGCCACATCCACGAGGTTAAACAAAACTCAGTGTTTAACAAAACAAAGAGCTGAACTCAGGTCAGCTCAACATATATACTACATCCAACATATTTCATTATTTGGGCCCAAAGACAGATTACTTATTTTACACAAACTGTAATGGTGTTTTTTTTTAATAACACTCATCTGTAAAGTTGTTGTTCAGAGAGTTGCTAATTCCCTTGTTTTAAAAGCAGGAAGTTTGGTGCTACTTGGCACAGGCGGTCGGTCAGAGGACAACAATGAATAATTAAGATTGCCTGAGCTGAAATTTGTTGGCAGACAAAATGCTGAATGGCTACTTCGTATATTACAAAGATGTGTCAGACCTGCAAGAACAATTCAGAGCGACTCTTCCTACTGCAGCCTCTCTGTCTGTGACAGCTGGGATAAACCTCCCCTCCCTGACAACCCTGAATTAAAACCAGGCATCTTAAATTTTAGATCTTAGATCTACCACAAATTATCAAAACACACACTCTCTCTTGTCTGATCATTTCCCCATAACATTTACATTTAGAGCTAACTCGCTACTGAGGTTGTGTGTAGCCAACTATCAGGGCTGTAGAAAGATGCAACAAACAAGGTGCCTAAGAAGTATCGTATGGTGTCCATACCTGAGGCCACACAGCCTTGGCCAGCCGCTTGAAGAGGAGGTACACCAGAGAGATAGAAGGCAGGAGAATAAACCGGCTGTTCGCCACGGTGGAAGGGGGAACAATAAGAGAACAGCACCACCAAGGCTGGAGACAGAGCAATACTGGAAGAGCATATGGGAGAAGGACACAACCCATAACGGCAATGATCACTGGCTCGTGGATCTAAGAGAGACCCACAGCAACCTCCCTGAACAGGGTCCAGTAACCATCACAGTGGGAGATATCCAAGAAAGGGTCTCCAGTATGAAAAGCTGGACAGCACCAGGGCCCGACATGGTTCACGCCTGCTGGCTGAAGAAGCTGACTGCACTCCACGAGCATCTGGCAGCACAAATTAACCAGCTGCTAGTCGATGAGAGACACTCGGAATGGCTAACCGAAGGCTGGACAGTCCTGATCCTCAAGGACCCCCAGAAGGGAGCGGTCCCCTCCAACTACCAGCCAATAACCTGCCTCAGCACCACGTGGAAGATCCTGTCAGGCATCATAGCGACTAAGATGAACAGGCACATGGGTCAATACATGAGCGGGGCACGGAAAGGGATTGGCAAGAATACCAGAGGCACAAAACACCAGGAAATTGTTGTTTTTAAGTCTTTATTAAAAACCTATTTTTATTACCTGGCTTTTAACTCTGTGGGTAACTGATATATATATATATATATATATATATATATATATATATATATATATATACATATACATATATATATATATATATATATATATATATATATATATATATATATATATATATATATATATAATTTTTTTAAAATGTATTGCTATGTCTGGTTTTATTACTACGTGCATATTAGTATTGAACAGCACTTTGGTCTACCAGGTGTGTTTTTAAAGTGATATATAACTAAATGATGATGATGATGATGATGATGATGATGATGATGATGATTAGTTTTCAGTCACTGAGCTTTTCTTTTTTTAGTGATGAAAAGTTATTTAATCCTCACAGTAACGTGCACACTTACCTCTGCGCACATGCACAGCATCCCTGTCTGAATAACAGGGCCTGCAGCCTCACTGGGTTTCAGCAGGCCTATGTTTGAGATAGATTAAATATTGAACTGGAACTTTATGTAAGTATGCATTTCTGGGGCTCGCTAAGCCTCCAGGGCAACCACACAGTCACTAAATCATATTCAGTTTAACAGGATAATTTCATGGATTGTTTTCTCTTTCACCCCCTTTAACTCTCTCTATCCCCCTAAGAGATCCATGTCCTGCCTCTGAGTGCTGATGGAGGATTCTGGGGCCTTCTGTCCCCTTTTTTGGCAATTTCATGCACTGTTAGACAAAAAAGAGTTGACATATTTACACAATTTCCTCATGTGAATGTTAAAGGTAGAATACCAGCAATAAAGGGCCATTATTTTGATTTGTACCAGGGAGGGTAGAAGCAGGAGAGCTGCGGTGGGTGTGTGGGTCATCCCAAGAGGCAAATAAAGCAGCAGTCATCTTCTTTGCATGTCATCTTCTGTAAGTGAATGGGAGTTTTACTGGATGTTTGCAACACTGAGAAGAGAGCCAAACACAAAGTAGAATAACAAGGAAACTCCTCTGGCGATGTGTGGTAGCAGGCCCAGCTATGCAGTCCTTTATAATGGGTTTGAATCAGAGTGCCTGTCACCATTAGTGTGTATTCAAAATAAGAGAATCGGATTTGGAAACCAAAAGAGGCCAAGGCATAGGGATAAAACAGGTAATGGGCTAAAAAGCAAAGCAGGTTGTCAAACCAGAGAAAGCAGGGAAGGAGGCAGAGCATGAAAATGACTGAGGACAGAACAAGAGACGATGAACAGCCAAATCAGAGGAGGGGGTAGCAGCAAAACAGCTTTTCCCCCACTGAGCAAAAGTACAGTGTGAGCAGTACGACTGACACACGTCTGCTGCCACGGCCCTCAACACACTGGGAGTCATCCAGCACAAACCAGGAGTAAATCGCACAGGAAACAAAGTAAGCCAGCAACATGAGTGGAGCTGTTGGTGTCCCGAATCCTGCCAACAACAGCCGTGATGCACAAATAACAGAATGTGATTCACGTTTTTCAACAAGGAGTTTCTTCTTTCTTTGTTAACCTGTCACAGTCAACAGTGAGCATATTAGCTCTGCCCCACAGATCTGAGGGGAAATAAAGGTAGGCTGGAACAAGGAATAGCTTTTAGATTTTTTATTGTCATCCAGTTTCCAAATTGTGCCCGTGGCATGCTTAGAAAGGCTCTCTATGCGAGCCGTGAGCATCTCCATATGTTGAACTGTTTACAAGCTGACAGAATTGTTCTTCCACTGTCATCGAGTGGCTCTGATCCAGAGGAACGCATGGACTGTTTCTTTGATACTGCTCCAGCTCTTGGATTACACCAGCATCAGTGGAAAAACTGAATGGGTCTTTGTTATATTTGAAATCACTAAATCTCTCCTAGTGTTTCAAGAGGCCCCAGTGTTCATTACACTCTATACAAATGTCCATAACTGCTCCTGTGATCATATCCACTGCATTATCCCCAGAAACTGCATTTGTATCAGTCAAATATGATAAACAGCATTAAAAGATGTTGGCTGGTCGAACAAATTTCACCCAACAAACACTTAGTGTTGTGAAAAACAGATGAAGAGTTTGCTCCAATAACCTGAGGCACTTACAGCAGGGACTCCATCCTAATATGGACTGATGTAATTACTGTACAGCAAATTACAAGCATACAACTATCCTACACAATGGACTAAGTCACAGAGTCACAGTCGTGAGATTGGCTGATAAGATATTTGCAAATATAAACAGTTAAATGCACTGGATCTCTTTTCTACTCTACCTGAGCATTCAAAGCACTTTATACAGTACACCATGTAGTGACTGGTGAATATCTATACAGTCCAGTTTGTCCAGTTTCATGCTAAACTGAAAATGTACTTGTATTTCATCTAGAGCTGGGCGATATAAGATTTTTTCATATCACGATATGTTTTTTTTTTTCATTTCAGGCGATAACGATATCTATCACGATATAAGCCAAATAACTATATTTGTAAGATTTAAATGTGCCGTTGCTCACAAGTAAAATGTGAAATAATCAGCAGCTTGTTTTGATGTAAATATTTATTTACTTATATATTTATTTATAAGTTCAACAGGGTAGATGTACTTAAGGAACACGAGACTTTTTCAGATAAATAAAGGCAAATATTGCAAACTACACAAAAGGCAGCCGCTAAAGCGTTTAAGTTTTAAAATAGAACAAACGAAACAGACTAAACTGTCAATTCCACTTAGAAACAAAATATTAATTCTATAAATAAATCTTAGTGTCACGGTCTGGCTGGCAGACCGTGGGGATGTGTGGGGAAGGAGGACCCAGGCGCGGTGCTCTATGTATAAACAGTGTGTTTATTTACAGTGTGCAACAAAGTAACAATAAATGCCCGTGTTTTCCCAGACTCCCGTGTTGTGTCTCTCCATGAATAGTCCGTGTCTTTGTGCTCTCCGCTCCCGTGTCAGCACCCCCCGGTGCTCCCTGCTCTCGTGTCTTCCACGCTCCTCCTGCGGGAAACAATAGACGCAGCCGTCAGGACACATACAACTGCGGGCATACACGCACACTAACTTAACTGAACAGAAGACTAACGTGGAGTCTCATGCAATGATCCCGCGTCGGTGGGAGCTCCAAGACTCTCTTAAGTAGCTCCCCCGACGAGGCCTGATCAGCAGCAGGTGTGTGGCTTCGGGTGTGGCCAGTCCCCTTGCAGGGCCACACCCTCCAGGCCTGACGCCGCCTATAAACAAGTGCTCAGCCACCCACACACACATATACACAAGCACAGGGAAGGGGGAGCAACACCAAAATACACAACAATAATAATAATAATAATATAATACATAACTGCTCAGGGACCCTGGGCCACTCAGTCCCAGGACCCTGACACTTAGTTTGTTTTACAGAAGAACAGACAAAATTGACTAACTTTTGTCAATATCAAATAAACTGAGAACTAAAAGGAAATTCTCAGTCTCTCCTTGTTGTATAGCTTAGCTTTTCAAACAGTTTTAACAGTTACTTTAGTCTGACAAAAGCCGAATGACGAATCAGCGCTTCCAGTCAGAGACTGAGCTGCACCGCTTTATTGTATTTCCAGACTTGCTTTCGGCACAATTTACAGTGCACGCTATTCTGTTTTTTGTCAGACTTGAAATAGCTGAAATACCTTCACACTACGGAACTTCTGTGGCTCTTCCGTTCGACAATCTCTCCAGCATTGGAACCATCATCTGTTTTCTCTTCGGTAACCTTCGGTCACGCTCTCAGTTTATTTTTCTCTAGTCGGCACACTCATTTCCTCCATTACCCGGGCGGCACGGCGGCTGGCTGCTTCCCAAACAAATACACATGTGCGGCTTGGCACTTGTGCTGTACGTAACAAGTCACGTGACGTGACGCTGCGGCTGGGATTGGTTCAGCTCTGCGCTACTTAATTTGGATTGGCTGTTCTTCTTTTTTTTTTTAAGAGGGCAAGCGAGATGAGGCCTATCGCAATAGTTTAATTTTTCTATCGAGAAAAAGTTATTTCGCAATACATATCGTTGTCTGTCTGTGAAGGTTCTCAGTCATCCAGGTCATCGTAGTCAAAGGAGCTTGCAAAGAAAAGCGTCTGGACTTCTTTAAGTTACTTAAAGACGTTTCACCTCTCATCCGAGAAGCTTCTTCAGTTCTAAGGTCAAATGGTGGAGAGTCCCAGATATAAACCTAGTGGGAGTAACCCCCCACAGAGGGACAAAAGGACCCCCTGATGATCCTCTAATCGCCTGCGCCAAGGTGTGAAACTGGATGTGGGTCCCAATCAACCAGAGTTTCGGGTGTGTTCATTGTGAAACTTGGCCCCACCTTATCATGTGAATTCCTGAGGTCAGATGGCCCAGGATGTGAGTGGGCGTTAAGGCGTCTGGGAAGGATCTCAAAACTGGATTATAGATGGCAGAGAGTTGGTGTCGTAAACTCCCGCCTCTGTTCAAAGATGGTCGCTCACAGTGGACATAGATGGCTTCTTTCACTCCTCTTTCAAACCATCTGTCCTCTCTGTCCAAAATGTGAACATAAGTTGCTTGAAGACGTTTCACCTCTCATCCGAGAAGCTTCTTCAGTTCTAAGGTCAAATGGTGGAGAGTCCCAGATACATATCGTTATTGTTCTATTGCCCAGCTCTAATTTCATCACATTCTCATTCTGAGACATCACCTCAAGTTATTTTGTCACATGCCGTCTGCATCTCTACATTACATAGAAAGTGTCTTAGAGGTGGCACTTGATGTAGCAGCCTTAGAAACATTGGCTGCTGAAAGCTATATAAAAGCTTATAGTTATAGAATATTCACAACATACTTCATACCGTGTACATTATAACATACCATAATAGACCCATTTCTGTAATATACTCACATATCTATATTATTGCTAATATATATTGTAATATATCTATATCACTAAAGCACTTCTGGATGGATGCAAACTGCATTTCGTTGCCCTGTACCTGTGCATGTGCAATGACAATAAAGTTGAATTCTATTCTATTCTATTCTAACAGTCCTGTTCTACATTAGGAGAATGGAAGGGCGCTAACCAGGAGACCCTGTGTCAGGTCCTGGGTCTTTTGACCCAGAGTTTTAAGTTCTAATGTATTTTAGTGTTTAGGTTTAAGTGTATTAGGTTGTGTGAAGAGAAATTGTAGAAGGCAAAGGAACTCAGACTCAAGATATCTTATACATGTGCACACATGGACGATTGTCCCTCACCGTCCAATCCATCCTGCACCAGATGTGTGCAGGACAGATGTGAGACAGAGGAAAAACCGCCCAGGGCTTTCAGAACTTTCTTTATTTATACTTAAACAAGTTTTCAAGGAAGTAGGAGTGGCATGTTCAAAATATAAAACATTTCCATAAAAGGAGAGACTGTTCGCTTTTCAGCTGAAACAGCAGATAACTTGGTATGTATAGAAATTCAGACATTCCCATATAAGGGGAGAGAGAGAGAGAGAGAGAGAGAGAGAGAGAGAGAGAGAGTCAGTTTATCTGTTAACCCTTTAGAGCCGATCGGAGCGGGAACGCTCTGTTATGCATAACTATTTTTAAATCCCAGTAGCACTGCAACCACGTAAGCTAGCGCAAAAATTTTTTTTGCATATGAAACCGGAGGAGTTGTACTTACATCTTATGCCATCAGCTTGTCCTCGGTCACGGTTTCCTTCCACATATAGCTTTGCAAAAACTGCATAAAAAGCGCTTGCAGGAACAAAAACATAATATTCCAGAAACACGCTTTACCGATCCGATCAGCTGTTCATAACACTTCCTACGTTGGAATAGACGTCAGCACGAACTTTTGCATTTCCGCCATTACCTGCCCGAAACCGGAAGTGACGTCATTTTCGCGGAAATGTAGTCTTTTTTGCGATCAGGGCCTCAGGGCCTATACTGCTCTTTTTAAAAGTTATCTTTGACTTTATGACTTTCTGTGTCGTTTCTGGGATGCTTAGGACTCATATTGCACTGCTGGAAATAGTTTATTTTGATGCATATGCTGCTTTTTTGCAAATTTGCAGTATAATATTTATTTTCGTTTTTCCTGCAGTGTATAAAAATTGGTGTATTTCAAAAATAAAACTATGAAGACACTCAAAATAAATTTCCTGTTGTGGGAAACTATTTTGTGCAACTTTTTTGTATTTACAGTTTTGAGGGATAAGCCTCTTAAATTTCTCTAACTACAAATATATGTTAAAAAATCAAAAACGATTTTCAATTTTTTTGTAGTTTATTGCACTTTTTTGCAATTTATGTAATTACTATGCACTTAATGAATACATATTATTAAAATCTGGGCTATAATGGTTGTATTGATGTATAGCAACTTGAAATGCTCCCAAAAATGGCTCCACAGCATGTAAAAATATAATATAAGCTCTGGCGGACTTGGTTCTATGGTAGGTCTTAAAGGGTTAAAACAGGAGGAAGTGTCGTATGTCACCACATTCCTCTACACATATGGCTTCAATCTCTCTTCCTGTGTTGGTTCCAATTCACAAGCTCTTCTTCCTTTAAATGAAGCTACAACTAAGCATAATCACAAAACTCAAAAATCTTTCATCAGGTTGTCTAAGTTCTTTTCAGTTATGCCAAGAGAAGCTGCAGAGAGGCGTGTGAGACTGCAACTCTGCTTCCTGGTCCCAACTCTGGATAGTCATATTTTGGGGGGTTTAATAAATTTGTCCATATTTCTAGAAATGAGAGCTGCTCCATCCAAAGTGGGATGGATGCCGTCTCTCCTAACAAGATCAGCTTTCCTCCAGAAGGTTTGCCAATTATCTATGAAGCCCACATCGTTTCTGGGACACCACTCAGAAAGCCAGCAATTTAAGGAGAACATGCGGCTAAACATGTCACTCCTGGTCTGATTGTAGTTTTCTCTGGTCCCCTCCCCAGAGTCCAATATTGTTTTGGCAAAGTTACAGACCGATTCAATATTGATTATGGTGACCTCCGATTGGCATTACCGGGTGTCATTACTGCCGATGTGAATTATGATTTTACTGAATTTACTTTTACCCTTAGCCAGCAGTTTTAAATTTCCTTCAATGTCGCCTGCTCTGGCCCCTGGAAGACAACTGACTATGGTTGTCTGTGTCTCTAGCTTCACGTCTGAGAACAGAATCACCAATTACCAGCGGGTGTGTCGCCGAGTGGGGAAAAACGGTTAGACACAGTGTTTGAGTCAGACTGTTTGTTAAAAAGTCCAGCTAAGCACATAGTCATGGCAGCGTTTGATGGACAGAGCAGTCTGCTGCTATGGCTCTTGGTGCTTTCAACACTATTTAAATTGCACCTTGTTTTAAACTTTGTCTGGTGCTAAATGTGGCAGCACGAGCTGGTGGAGAGTAAATACAGAAAGGAGCAAAGAACCAATGGTGTCAAAATGGCGGTGCTTTAATGAAAACCCAACAACGCCACCCTGGGAATTTCACCCTGAGAATACTGAGTTGAGACTATGTGAATTGTCAAGAAGGCACTTAGTTTGTTTTTACATTGAACCACGTCTCTGTCCTAAGTATAACAGACCTATTTATCGGTAACTATTTAAAACGCCACATTTATGCTGATTTGCTGTCCCTAGATGACCTTTATCTCACTGACGTGACTACATTACATTCTGCTCCCAGTCACATCCCTGTGACATTTTACATTTCTACTGAAACCTTTCCAGCATTTGAGATTTCTTTTAACCTTGCTCTTCACTGGCTCCATATGTGCCAGCCTCATCTGGGGCTGGAACGACAACCTTACACATGAAAAAAGCCATTTTAGCTCCTCCTACCAAGCAATGGGAGAAAAAGAGCTGCAGAAATGGGTGATGGGGGTAGAGTTGGGATGGTCAGACACATGATGGATGTAACTGGGACAGAATAAATTAATATATTTGTAATGATGAGAATAAGCACATAATGCATCTTTGTGGTTCCCTCATATTGCTCTGCTGGTAGCCCTGGGTGTTTGGATGCCAAACTGTTTTTCTCCTTGTTAGAACAGAAAAGTCTTTGTTTCTTTGAGCTTGAATAAGAGAAAGAAAAATACACAAAAACATGAGAATAAGACAGAGTGAAAACTTTCATAGAGAGGCTGGTGGCATCTCTATACAAAGTAGTTGACAGTTGACATTAAGCGCTGCTTTTGCGCAGTGTTTCTGATTAACAGTCATGCCAGTACAGTTGTAATGGAAGACGAGCGCTGTAGTGTCTCCTGTATTCTGACTGAGGGTCCTGGCTTCTTTTTTCACATTTAATGTCGCTGCAATCCATCAGAGCCTCCATCTGTTCGCTGTCACCCTGCCATCCATCCATCCGTCAGGGCCCACACACTTCCCTCCCAACAGACACTGGCACAAATACAAATCACTACACCATCTCCAGTTCCCTGGATCTTTGTCTTCATCAGGCTGGTAAAGTTAATTTTTGGTTGCTTTTTTAACTGATGGTTTTCTAGAGAATGGCCGAATGATTTTCAAAAAAATTGGGGGGTATGTAAAGTATTCCTGAAGACTTTTTTCCACATTTGTCAGACAGGCCATCATACAAATGTTTCACTGACTGGCCCACACCCACTGATTGTGGTGAACACTGTTGTTTCTGTTTATGTAAGATTGTATTGTGTTGTGTTGTACGTAAGACTTTTATTTTATTTTTATCTTTATATTGTTTTAGTGTACACTGTGTGTAATCTGTACATATGGATTTTGACAATAAAGCTGACTTTGAAATTTTAATATTAGATAAAGATAATAATACAAAATGTAGTTTTTAAATGATGATTGCATTTATTAAGGGTTTGAAAGCCATCAAACCTTTCTGTGTGAAAAAGTAGACGTTAAATCACAAACTGTGATTAACCACATGTTTTGGAAAGCTGACCTTAGTTTACTGTCAGACCGGCTGAATCATCAAATCACTTAAACATGTCTGACAAAGTGAAGTATGCTGCGAGATGTCAAAAAGCATCATACCTTGACCTAAAGAAACAGCCGACAAATAGTCATTGACATCTGTCAATCTGTAAAGGGTTACAAAGGCTTTGGACCTGCAGCGAACCTCGATGATGGCAATTATCCAAAAATAGAGAGTACATCGAACAGTGGCGAATATTCCCAGGAGTGGCCAGCTTATTGGGAAAATGACGATGAAAATTACTCCAAACACCCCAGCAGTGACATATTCCGTCAAACAAAACCAGAAGATAAGAACTGCAGGCCTCACTCGCCTCAGCTAAGGTGAGTTAATGGGTAAAAGTCATTCCTGGGAGAGCTCCAAACATGGTTCATCTCAAATTTGCCAAAAAACATGTTGATGATTCCCAAGACTTTGGGAAAAATATTCTGTGCACTGATGAGAAAAAAAAACTTTTAGGAAGGCTTAAGGCTTGTAACATTTGGCTAGCGTAAAAGCTCTCATGGATTATGCAGTAGGACAATGATTCAAATCACTCCAGAAAGTTGAACTTTGAGTGGCTGAGGGACTGTGAATGGCAAAGAAAAACAAAAGTAAAATAAAGGTTTTTGATTGTACTCGTCAAAGTCTGGATTCAAATCCAAATGAGATGCTTTGGCAGTAAAGAGCAAGTTCATACCTTCAATATGGCTGCATTAAAACGATTCTGTAAAGAGTGGGCAAAGATTCCTCCACAATGACGTGAAAGACTCATCGCCAGACGCTTTATTGCAGTTCTTGCTGCCAAAGGTGGCCCAACCAGTTATTAGGTTTAAAGGGCAATTACATTGTCACTTAGGGTCACTTAACTTCTTTAAAACAATTAAAATCATAGCTTAAAAACTGCATTTTATATTTACTTTACTTCTATTTCTCTGATATTATAATTTCTCTGATTGTCTCAAAAATGAAAGCGTAAAAAATATGAAATGAGGAAGAGTGCTTTTTCATGACATGTATATTTGCACCAAAGACCTGTTTGGATTGAAAGAAACAAATGTGTGTAATGCTTTATCATATTTATGCTTCATCAAATAAACAAGAAAAATGTTTCTGTGTCTGCCCTTCCTGTTAAAAAACTGTTGATGCCCAGAAATTATCTGGAAAATTCTGTACTACTGCAGATAGTGACAAAGTAACATATTTACGCATAAGTCAGCCTTCAATGATAGTTGGTTAACAAGAGTTGGCATTGGCTGGAAGAACATTTTGAGTTTTGATAGAGGCACTGAGCTCCTCTGGAGACAGAGTGTGGTCATGCATTAATCTAGTGCTGCCAATTATAAAATGTGTCTGTTTTACCCAGGGGCTCCACTAGACTAAGAGCTTTACATACGATTAGCCACAGCTTGTTAGGGGTGAGGAAGTGCTTTATGCTTTAATACAAGGTTAGGTGTCAAGGTTAGGTTTGGGGTTTGGGGGTCACACAGCCTGAGAAGCACAAAGTAGAGAAGTGTAGTGGGATGCTATGCCATTGTAAAACTGAAACCAGTAAACATGAAAGTTAAAAGACTTCATAATCAATTAAGTCTATATTTGTATGTAAGTCAAACCTGGCAACAAACAAAATGAGCAATCTACTTTTACAGCTTATCATTGTGCTAATTAATATACTGTGTTTACACTACATATTATCAACAAACAAACAAATCCATGCATACATTACATTATATAGACTGCATAATGCATATTCTAGGATGGGACCTGTAGTTACAACATAGTTTGATGAGCAGTCCTACACAGTAATGACTGGACACAATGCTGTACATGATTAACCTTTAATGTGAAGAAAAGTCACATATTTCACATAATCCAAGAGATCAACAGGACTTTTATTGTTTTTAATTATTTACCTGACACAGCTCATTAACACAAGAAGCGCTTTGTTCGCAAACTTTGGTAACAATATTGTTGCAACCTGAACTTTTTATTTTATTTTTATTTTTTAGGTTTAAATGTAATCTAAACAGCACACGTGGGCTATTTCATACATTCAAAGTTAATTGTAATTCTCGTTAGTTAAATAAACATCAGAGAGTTCAGTTTCTATACCATAAGTTTTCGACACACCTGTCGAGGAACAAACTGGATTTTGGTGACTGTTTTGAGACATGTGAAGCTAGAGACATTAACGGCTTTCAGGGGTCAAAGTAGTAATGACATCTTGTTATGTCACTAAAATTTACAATAAATCGGTGTGTAACTTTGCCAAAACACTGCAGTACTCTGTAATTTTCTCCTCCCCAACTGGACCAGGAGTGACATGTTTAGCCGCATGTTCTCCTTAAATTGCTGGCTGTCTGAGTGGTGTCCCAGAAATGATGTGTGCGTCATAGATAATTGGCAAACCTTCTGGAGGAAACCTGGTCTTGTTAGGAGAGACGGCATCCATCTCCATAGAGACTGTCAGCTCCCAAACAGACAAAAAACAAACTAAAAACCATCAACAAACAACTTAAACATAAACAATCACAAAGAAAGAACAATAAAGTATCCACATCTGAACCAAAGAGTAAAACAGTGAAATGTGGATTATTAAATATCAGGTCTCTCTCCTCCAAGTGTCTGTTAGTACATGACTTAATAATTGATCAACAAATTGATTTACTCTGCCTTACAGAAACCTGGTTGCAGCAGGATGATTGTGTTAGTTTAAATGAATCAACACCCCCGAGTCATTCTAACTACCAGAAACCTCGAAGCACAGGCCGAGGGGGAGGTGTGGCAGCAATCTTTCACACCAGCCTATTAATCAACCAAAGACCCAGACAAACTTTTAATTCATTTGAAAGCCTGATGCTTAGCCTCCTCCACCCTAGCTCTAAAACTCAGAAACCAGTCTTACCTGTTATCATCTATCGTCCACCTGGGCCTTACAGAGTTTCTGTCTGATTTCTGACTTTTTATCTGATTTAGTTCTCAGCTCAGATAAAATAAATTATTGTGGGTGATTTTTAGATTCAATTGGCTTCTGTCAAAATGTAAAAGAACCCACCCAGCACTTTAATCACACTCTAGATTGTGTGAAAACGTAGCAGTTTTTTCTGAAAACCCTTGTTCGCCTGACTGATCATTACCTAAAAACATTTAAATTTACAATGATGGATTACACAGCAGTGGAAAATAGATTTCATCACAGTAGATTCTGTAGATTTCTCAAAGTGCTGTGATTAACAGGGTTCATATGCCTTTTTCAGGGTCAAATTCAAACAATTTTTAAACACTTTCAAGGTCCCTTTTCAAGCTTTTCCAGCAAACCCCCCCCCCCCCCCCCCCCCCCCAAAAAAAAAAGAATGCATGTTTCATGCTTCACCTCAGTAAGAAAAGGGGAACACCTTTGTTCCAAAACACACCACCCAAACGTACAGCAAAAGGAAACAGTCACCTTATATACATAGTGTATAAACTCAAAATGCACATTTCACTTAAAAAATGTCAACGAATCAACTTGTTAGAGATATTCTTCTCCTGTTGAAAAAGAAACCCCAAAAAAGAAATAAATAAGTCTTCTCATCAGATATTGATGCTTCTTTCCTGTGTGACAAAAAATAGCAAACAGATGTTTGTTTGTTTTTTAAGTTAATTCCCAATAAAACTAACTGTTTTATTGCTAACTACATTGCTGTCTATAGTTTTGCTAAAGTCCTAAATGATCACCTTTAAAGTGTTTGTGCTAATAACATCATGTACAGTCAGACAGGCATGGAGAACAGCACTGACTGGGAGGCTTTGAACAGATCACATAGTTCAATTCAACATATAAGACTTTAAGAATGAAAAGCATCTACTTAAAATCGATTCAATTTATCATCCGTGATATTATTATGTACAATTCCAATGTATTTTGTTCATCTCCCTTAAATAAACAGGCAGCCTCAAAGTATGAAATATTCATATAAATGTGTGTACTGTCTCAGTGGCTGATAGTGCCCCAAAGGCCTCAGTGTGAGCTTGGAGACATTTATAATGTAATGTTTATAATGTATAATGTGTGTTATCCCCGACTGTCCGAGGGAGGGGCGGGGTCACACGTTGAAACAGACGGAGGCGCAAGGCAGCCCAGGCGGGGAAATTTTGCTTTTACATTTTGCGACTCATTTTATTTTCTCTATCTGATAAGAAAAGTATTCAGATAGTTATTTGTGGTGAATGAAATACAGTTGGACTTTCAAGCACTTTTAAGCACCACATCTGAAATTCAAGCACTTTTCAAACCTTGAAAAGACAACATTAAAATTCAAGCATTTTCAAGGATTTCAAGCACCTGTACGAACCCTGGATTAAGTTTAAGGATATAATTCATCCACCGTTATCTCCTGCAATGCTGTGTGCCAACAGAGCAGAGCAACTACCTGAACTCTGCTCCCACAGAAGTTGATTATCCAAGCACTTTGCTCTCCATTGTGTGCCTTTCTATTGTTTATATACATTCCTCTAGTTTTCTATATATTCCTGTAGACTGTATATATCTCTCCTGTTTGCTATTTATTGCTGATGTCTTTTACTGATGTCTTTTACTCCTGATGTCTTTTACTGATGTCTTTTACTCCTGCACAGTTTTGTTGTTCAGTGCAATGACAATGAAGTGATATTCTATTCTGTTCTCTATTCTTATCTTGTTGATAATTTTACATCTTCATTCCATATGACTCTGGATACTGTGACTCTCTGACCAAGAAAGCCTGAAATCAGAAGTACTTGACTCCCAAACACGCAGCTTAAAGCAGATGACTCGTAAGCTGGAGAGGAAATGTGTCTGACTAATTTAGACGATCATCAATTACCCTGGAAAAATAGTTTGTTGCTCTATTAAAAAGCACTCAGTAAAGCTAGAACATCTTTCTATCCATCACGAGGAAAATAAGCCTAGGTTTGTCTTCAGCACTGCAGACAAAAAGTCAGAGCTCTATTGAGCCATCCCACTGTGTAAAGTGGCGTCTTTTATATGTCAGGTTTGGACGTTCTGGTCCACTTAAGGGCTTGTTTTGTAACGGCAGGCGACGTCTTTTTTTAGCGTCGATTGAACATCTAGTGTTGTTGCCTGTATCGTGCGGTAGGCTTGTGCTGCTCAGAAGTGAGGAGCTCGGTGGATTTCAGCTTCTCACACGCAGTCTGCAAAATGTGCGTCTCGACAAAGACTGTCAAGTAGATGGTCCACTTCATACGTACAGACTTGCACAAACTTCACACACTTTCCGTTCTCTCAGTCCTTCTACCGATCACAGCCACATTCACTTACAAAGCTCTTCACAGTAAAACAGGATACTTGTAGAACTGAACCATGTATAATGCAAATGCTCTTTTAAACTTATTAAACACATTGTATTTCCAAATTTTATCTACCCTAAAGTTTATTATTTTACATTTTAAACTGGATTTCAATGCTCATAATATTTACTACTTTTAGCCAATGATCTTTCACCATTGCTTCAAACTACCTCAGTTTTTATATTAATTATTTTCTTCTTTTTGAGTTATGTTGTGTTGCTGTGTCTTTTCTTTATAAGGCACTCATATGCAGTCTGTGTTTCATAGAATAAACAGTCATTAGAGTCACAACTCTAGTTTAATTTCTTCTCAGGGATCCACATGAGAAATATCTCGCAGAATCGTCTTGTTACTAATCAGAGTGTCAGACTTTTAATTTAAGATATTTTATGATATGAAATAGATTTCTCTTCCATTCTTCCTTAATGTTGAAATTCTGATGTGGGTTTTTTGGGCACTTTATTTCCCATTTCCCACTTGAGCAGCATAAACTTATGGATGACCATATTCCATGGATACTGTGCCATGGAATCCATGCAGATGAAACTGATCCACAAACTTTGAAGGTAAATTGAATTTTAAAGTAACAATAAAATATTTTCGTGTGTATTCCTAAATATATTATTACATTTAAAAAGTTCCATTTCTAACTGTTCATTTAGTAACCTCGAACACCCTGGAGTTTGTGGATGTCTACTCTTTTCTCCACGGTAAGCTGGCATTCTGACTTTGTGATGAGAAAATACCTTCGAAGGAGAATGGATCTAATGAGAAAATAACACAATATAACAGGCTCAGATCTGGGTATAATAGGAGAAGATCAATGAAGAATGGATCCTAATAGTATGAGTAATAACTGGCAACGATCTCATGAGAGAAAATATAATAACAAAAGGTTTCTTTATTACAACAGAGACTGATACAATGATGTTGTAGAGATGAATGCAATCCCATATTTCAGCACTGTTTTCAAAGTCAAATTCTCTCGGTGATGTTTGTGAAGTAATGAAAGGCATTACAATATCCACTGAACATGGCTGATAACACATACATGTTTACAGTGGCAGAGATAATGATCGGTCCTGTGCTGCAGAGAGGTAAACTGCTGTGGTGCATATTAAACAGGCTCAGGTCTGAGGCCCTCAACTATAGTGTTAAGTAAGACAAAGCGTTTATGTGAACACTGTAATCTCCTGTTCCTGCTGCTTTTACAATAAACGAACAAAAAATACAGATATTTTCCAAACTGTTTGGAATACAGAGGAAGGTGTGAGAGCCTGGAGGTGTATTTTGCCGTAGAGATAAAATGTCACCTCCTTCACGGCGAATGCTGCTCATAACTCCCACACATTTTAACAAGTCTGCAGCGGAAAATTTCTGTCAGAGGAAAAGGTCAGCGCTATCCTTACTTGGACTTTCTAAGTACTGTGGGCTATCTAATATTTGCTAGATGGGAAGAAAATGAGTTTGTTGTTGTAGGTCTTATGAGCCATTTTCACTTTTTCATCAGAAGTTTAGTAAGTTTGCACTGCTCCTTGGGCAGCACAGCGATGCTCCATCACTTCACAGTTTTCCTGGTTTAGGTCTCCTGGTCAGCTGGGCCGTCCCTCCATGGACTCCTGCTTTCTGCCACAATGTAAAATTACTCTTGTTAGGTTAATTATGTAAAATACACAGAAAAAAGACAAACACAATTTTTTTAAATAAAGTTAATTGCATTTTAAGAATGTGTTTATGACCACGGATATCATGGTTCACAATGGCTCCCTCACTGCAGCCGTTAACCTGAAAGCTCTGTAAACACATATTACCTGATAGAATAACGTTGTCTCATTTCTCTGTGTGCCTGATTTTTTTCTGAGTGATTTATACCTCTGCTTTTGAAAAGTCATACAAAATGTTATGGTTTTTATTTGTCGTTGTTCCCAAAGCTTAATAACAGCCTTAAGAATGTGAGAAAACTGGTGAATGCTTTTCTGTGTGTTTCTAAAATATGTGAAAGTAACCAGACTCATTAGGTAGGTGCTGATAGCACATGCTCTTAATATGGAATCACAGCATAAGAGGTGACTGAAAGGCCCTCTTTCCATTTGAGGAAGGTGAGCACATAGAAAAGCTGTCAGTGAGAGAATAAATAGGATTCAAACAAACACACAGCAGAAGGAAAAGGTGAAAGAGATGTGACTAAGAGGGAAAATGATCTTGTGTCATTTGAATCTGTGTTTCAACCATATTACACATTTTATTCTTTAAAAAAATCACTTCTCTTTTGAAATTTTTATTTAACATTTTAAAATTTCTATTTAAAATAAATCCTTGGCAGTTAACACCAATTTGTTGAAGATCAACAACTTGAATGAATTACTTAAAAGGAAATTAAAGGGAAACAAAAGCTACATTTAACAGGACGACACCTCCAGTAGAACCCAGAGTGTCAGACAAAGTGACCAGCTGTTCGTGTCCTGGGCTAAACCACATATGGGAAAGCCTGTGTCTAAACAGCGCCTCTCCCATTGGATAGTAGGAGTAATTGCCCTGGCCTATATTAGCAGGGGCCTTCAGCCTCCTGCTGGCTTGCGTGCACATTCCACTAGAGATCTGACAACCTCATGGGCTCTCGTTAGGGGAGTTTCTATCCAGGAGGTGTGTGCAGCTGCATGCTGGGCCTCACCTCACACATTTGCTAGGTTTTACAGGTTAGATGTAATAGCACCTAACCTAGCGCGTTCAGTCTTCAGTGCAGGTTCTTCCAAGGTGGGAGCTTTTCCCCTGTGAAGTGCTGTTGCCAGTTGTCTTCTTAACAGGCATGTCTGGCAATCCGGGAGTCAATATTTCTCCCACACTCAGAAAAATAAAGGTGCCAACTGGAACCAAAAGTGGTTCTTTAGACTGATGCCATAGAAGAACTTTTTTTGGTGCCACAAAGAACCTTTCAAACAATGGTTCTTTGAAGAACCATTTCTTTCAGTGGTTCATTGAAGAACCATTAAAGGTGCCCCAAAGAACCATCAAGAAATGGTTCTTTGGGGCACCTTTAATGGTTTTTCAAAGAACCTTTTTAAAAATGGTTCTTTAAAGAACCATTTTTAAAAAGGTCCTTCAAATGGTTCTTTAAAAGAACCATTTTAAAGAACCTTTTTTGAGTGGTTCTTTAAAAAACCATTTTAAATCTTTCAAAATAAAATGCATCATAAATTGAATTTGAGTAGGGTAAAATAAATACGAGCACAGGATAGACATATATTAATGGTTTATTGTCATTTTGTAGTTACCAAAAGACAAAAAGGCATTTTAACCCTCAGCACAACATCACTACTAATACATGTCACATATTAGTGTTTTAAACAGTAATAATTAATAAATATATTGGCTATACTATAAATAAATATATATATAAATACTATATCTACAGATAACACAACAAATAATACATGTATTGTTTAATTAATAAAACATCAGAAAGTGATAAAACACATTAGAAATAGCAATAGCTTCATAACAGACCAATAAATCAACACATTTTCATCAGCAGATATTTGCATGTTCAGTAAAAACATTTCAACAACAAGTTTATGATTAAAATGATCAATGAACTTCAGCCTTACGCTATGTAATGTACGTTTCATGTTGTACTCATGGTCCTTTGTTAGTCCAGTTTAGGACAATGTCTCTGACGTATGTTTCATATCAAATATATGTCATATCAAAACAAGCCCACACCTGCAGTTGTTTCAGTTTTTCACTGGTGTTTCCTGTCAGCTGGTCAACCTCACTCAGGCGGACATCCATATCAGCCAACCAAATGACAAGTTCCTCCCTTTGTGCTTCAAATCCCTCCCACTCTGAGACAAGGAGCTGAAAGAGAGAGAAAAGAGTCAATTATAAAGAAGAGAGAAAAGTGAAACCCTCCTCAGGTCTGACTCGCATACCTGCAGTTGACCTGTGATGGACTCCAGTTTGGCGTTCACGTCATCCCTCGTCGATGCCAGCAGCCGAGTCTGCAGGGTGCCCTGGAAGAGCTGAGTTAATGTTCGACTCCTCCTGGTCAGGCTCTCCAGCTGGATGAGCCGAGGTCTCCCCTCTCGCCGCTGCCTCTGAACACAGAAACACAAATTGCATCTGAAGCAGGAGGTGCAGATTTTTTTTTGCTATTCTTTTCTAAATCCAGGCTAGATCACGTGGAGGTATTTGGAAAATTGTTTTGGCCAGTGGACGACTGTTGTCTTGCAGAAAGTCAAATCAATCAAACAAATGCTATACACAATCAATTCACAAGAACACATTGTAAAAAATAAGTCCAGTTCTTGCCTGATTTCAAGTGAAATCTGCATCAAAACAGGGTAAAATGAGTGTTTGCAGCAAATGTGAGCACAAAGCCTCACTTTGTACAAGCCTGCTATTACAGTTCTCCTCTATGCAGACGACTTTCCTGTTTTCAAGGCACAACTTGGATCTGCTGTACGAATCTTATGGATACACACTAAATGAAATAATAGTGTGCATGACTCCAGATTCTGATCCCTCATCCTAATATGGTCCCAACATAGCAACAGCAATAATGCAAATGTTGAGGCTTCAAAATACAAAGTCCATAAACCAATGGCTGACATGGGTTTTATCATAAGGGTGATAAATATACAGATTTCAGTCTGTCTTAGAGATTTGATGTTCATTTACCTGCAGATGCACTATACGTACCTGCTCCATGGTTTTTCACAACATTTTGCACATCACTATTTAATACAGGAAGTACGTGAACTAAAACATGTCATCGTTCTTTGTGAGAGGACCATATTAATGAAACAAACCTCAATGACATCATAGGGATCCCTAAAGATGCTCCTGCTGCTTCTCTTCCTCCTCATCCAAAGCTTCCTTCTCCTTGTCCTCAACTTCCATCCAATTGTAATTCAATCTAATTGTGTTTCTGCCCCTCCTCTTCCTCATTTTGTTGGAGCTGTGAACACAGTTAATGTGAATCTGGATTAATTTGTGCAAACAAGAAAAATCTACAGCTTTTTGGTCAGAGGTGCTCTTGTGATTTAAGCCGGGTAGAGTAGATTTATGTGTTGATGCTACCTGCTTCAGCTCTGGCTGCTGAGTGATATTTACACCCTGGCTGGATTACAAACTTTAACCATGTGCTGAACTTTGGCCCAGCGTTGATACCTCTTGTTAGTATAACGACCTCTTCTTAGCTTGTATGTATGATGGTGGATAAATGAAATATACAAAAAAATTTAACTATATTACAAAAGAACATCTATCTTGGAAACATCAAATGACCGGAGCATAACTTGTCAACTAGTCCGAAACTAAGTTATGCAGGAACAGTCAAAGACACACCTTCTCATGTCACATTTATATTCATTTCTATATAATTCGATTAGACAATGAAGAGTTATCTAATCTAATTATTCATTCAAAACTCTTATGCATAGCTGTATTTTATACAGCTCATACAGAATTCAAAGTACAGGTTCATGTGAGTATTTAATGTACGGCTCAGATCTACAGAATTTCAGAGTTTCTAGAGCAGACACAGAGCTCACATCACAACAGGCTTCAGGCGCCATTTTAGTGACTTTAACAATATATTAAATTTTAATTTCGGTCTAGCTGACATTAGGTTATGTACGCAGCACGCAATTGAACCACATATTTTAGAAGCCAAAGGTTCAAATTAGCTGGGAGCACCTTCACTTAATTATAACAGTGGTTTTGTTAGGAAAACAGTTTCTGTATACCGGATACTAAATTGCGCTGACCTCAACGGCTAACTTATCTAGCTAATCGCTACTGTTAGCACAACATTAACAGCAAGCTACAATGACGAGTAACAAAAACAAAACAGTAATAAGGTTTTAATGGAAATGTTTTACCTTTTCTAACAGTCCCAGAATCCACAGCTTCAAAGTCCAGCAGGTACTGAAGACTGTTATCCGTTTCGCTGTCACCGTCTGTGAGTTTTTTTCCCCGAAAGGTCAAGGCCCGCCGCTCGCACACTCTGTCTGCGCATGCGCATCCCAACGACTGACCCCCTCCGTCCGCTCCCGGGAGGTTATACTATGACGTGTTCTGACGTCACTCTCTCTCTCCCTGTCATTTATTTGGCTCGAAACACATATTAACAAATTCAGAATCAGAATCAGAATCAGAATCAGAATACTTTATTGATCCCTGGGGGAAATTATTTTTTGTTACAGTGCTCCATTTTAAACCAACACTAAGACAAGACAGACAATACACTAACTAAGAATAGTACAATATATACATATATATACATACATACATACATAAGTCACTCATAAATAAATAGTTGGAAAAGAAACATGTGTAGTTGTAGCAGTAACCAGTGTGTTAAGTGGATGCGTTGTACAGGGAGATGGCCACAGGCAGGAATGATTTCCTGTGTCGTTCAGTGGTGCTTTTCGGTAATCTCAGTCTCTCACTGAACGAGCTCCTGTGACTGACCAACATGTCATGGAGTGGGTGGGAGGTGTTATCCAACATTGTCTTTATCTTGGACAGCATCCGCCTCTCCGACACCACCTTGAGGGAGTCCAGCTCCATCCCCACAACATTGCTGGCCTTACGGATTAGTTTATTAAGTCTGTTGGTTTGCTCAGTGATGAACAACTACTCAGATCATTTACCTAAGCTGTGCTTTGTCAAAACGAAGTGTGTGTTCATTACACTGACATTCTGTTCTGCAATTGTTATTTACTTGTATCTTATAATTTGACTTTACATACTGCTGGGTGGTTTGTAAAGTTTACAATAACTAGTATTATCATTATGCTGTATTTTCAAAAATATATAATAATCTCAAAAGTAATGCCTTGGAGTAGAAAATAGTAATGCTTTATTAAAATTTAAAACTAAAGTACACTTGAATGTGTGTATTGTGTCTACTGTTTGTTAACTCACCATATTCATAATGTGTTTGTGGGGTTAGGGGTGTGTGTGTGTGTGTGGGGGGGGGGGAGGGTCTTTAGGCTTTGGCCCCCACCCCTCCCATATGGAAAAGATATATATAAATCTTATAAAGTTTGTATCTCTTTTGTTTGTATGTCTTGTGTGAAACTTGTATGAAAAGCATACAAGAGTGAAAACACATATAAGATCCCTTGAAAAATTATATAATGAAAGTTGTATGTTTTGGATACTTACTAAAACAATGTATGAAAGTAATGAGAAAGTGGCCACTTTCAGGAGTAAATCATGTAATCCTTATATGATTTACTCCTGAAAGTGGCCACTTTCATGAGTAATCACATATAAGTTTTTACTATTTCTTTTCCATATGGGCTGCCACCAGTATATTTTTAAGCAAATATTTCTAACTTTTATTTGAATATTCAGTTTCCTACCATCTTCTCTTAAAGGGTAATTGCCAGGTAACCCGCCCTCCCCCTTCGCACACACATGCACACAAAGAAAACACACAGTATAATTCACAGCCTCATTATAGTGAATAAATATTTATGCCATTTACACCATCAAACTTAGATTGCTAAGGATGAAGAACCTTTTGTTCTTTAAAGAACCATTTGTAATAGCTGAAGAACCATCCACAAAATAAAAAGGTTCTTTGACGTATGATGGTTCTTTAAAGAACCATGAAGCCATCTGAAGAACCATTTAAGAACCATAATTTTTCTGAGTGCATAGTGAGACACGAAACGAATGCTATGAAAGAGAACTTAAGGTTATGTGTATAACCCCGGTTCTCTGACTAATTTTTTACTAGCAGGTTTCATTCATACTCCACTGTCAGAGGCCATAAGAAGATCATTTGTAACCTTCACTAAAGCTGTTTCTGTGCTGTGATGAGCTCTGAAACCTGACTGAAACTCTTCAAATAAACCTCTGCAGATGATCTGTTAGCTGTTTGACAACTACTCTTTCAAGGATGTTTGATATGAAAGGAAGGTTGGAGATTGGCCTATAATTACCAGGTTGCACCAGGTTGGGACACTGAGAACTCTATCCAAAGCAGATAAAATGATCTCTTTAACTCCTTTTTCTCAAAGGGGTCTTCTTTTTGTCTGGCTCCTCACCAGGAACAGCTTGGCTTTGGGAGATCCTAGAAGGGGCAAAAGCCCCAAACAACAAAGCCTCTGGGATCACTGGGACACAACCCCATCCATCACAAAAAGGTGGTGATTCACCTATGGGAGTTCACATAGGGGAATTTTTGCTCAGTCGAACGTGTTATGGTAGTAAATGTAATTATAAAAACATTCAGAGGCTATATAAATAAAACTGAGCTGAACTGAATCACATTTACTATTATGAAACACATCCATGTGTTTTACAGAAATTAAGCACATCAGTGCAGAAAGAAGATTAATTACAAAAATTCCATGAAACTAGTTTCTGTATCATGTATATCACAGGTGTATGAAATATCAGTCTCCTTTTACCAACCTAATCAGAATAATAACTGTTCTAGGTGTGTGAATATCTGTTGTATGATAAAGTGATGCTGTTGCCAGGTTTTGTCGATCAGGTTGCTGTCATTCTTGTTTTGTTGCTGTCCTTGTGTACAGCGTTGCCGCTGGGGGTCTTTCTTATCTGGCATCTCTCGACATGAAGGCGATGCCATTCTTCATACAGCACTGAGTTTATACCCAGAGAATGGATATCCACGTCCTCTCCATCTCAGCCAGAATGTACACTGCTCCGTGAGAGAAAGTGGAATTCCCAACATTCCTGCTTGGTGCAGGGAGGCATGAATGTATAATTAGTGGCCTGTAGTAAAGAAATAGAAAAACTTAAGCACTAACTGTTTCATGTTGTTAGTGCAGGTTAATGTACTACACAATCAGTGTACTCCAGCTGTCACAGAGACACCCATTCAGTGTGTATGCGTCTTTTAGATTAAAGTATGCATATTTATTTCTACATCCTGTAATGCATACTCCAAACTTACAGTAAATTGAATCATTTGCAGACAGCATTTCTGCTACTATTCTCTCTGTTTTAGCATGAAAACATCTGACTCTGCTGCCATTTTTGTTCTTGTGTCTTTCAGGATCTCCCCATCAATCACACATGGATGTCGTTTCTCTAACAGTCAATGCTGGTGTAACGGAGTTAAAAAATACATCTGAAAAACATGCACTTACCTGTTCTTAATTATTATTTTAAGTGTGAATTTTATCATTTTTTTTTAATTGTATTTTATTTTGAAAACCCAGAAACCAGATCTCACTCTAGCGTTTAGAAGCTGCTAAGGCTTCCGCTCCTCACAGCAAGCGTTTGCACTGTGAGGGTAAGTTCTGTAATGAAAGGCTCTGGCATTTTTATGGTTTCTGGTGTGAATGTTGTTACATAAGTTGTACATGTCGATGTATATAGGTTCATATTGATGTTAGAAAGTTTCTGTGTAACCGAAACAAAGGCTGGTTGCTGTTAAACAGTGTTTCTGCCGTATTTATGCTCTTTGGCAGTAAGCTTTTGTCAGCCCCCTAGTGGTTGCTGCGCATAGCAGGAAATGTGTTTGGATTTACTGTTTTTCTGTGCTTTTTGTGATGTTGTTTTACATTGTAGGAGCTACAATTGCTGGTACCATCAGAAGACACCTGTTGAGTGTGTTTTATGTCTTCTGCAGGTACGTGAGCTTGTTAACAGTCATTTTGTCTGTAAAGCACAAGCAAGTGAAAATGTAATGCGCTATTGTTAATTTGTCCACTAGAGGGAAATGTTTAGTCAGTGATGCTTCTGTTATCCTGTTATTTTGTTTTACACGATTGTGAAATGTATTTTATTAGTCATAAGGTTTCTTTTTGTATACAAGTTCAGTGTGACAGACTGTAAAATGGGAGAAATTATTATTTTCCATTTTTTCCTTATTAAAAAGTTAATTGTAAGTCTGTCAACACAGCGCGCGTTTGCACTGTGAGGGAGCTACAATTGCTGGTACCATCAGAAGACACCTGTTGAGTGTGTTTTATGTCTTCTGCAGGAATAAATCGTGAAAAGCCAATCCTTCTGAGCGTCTGTGATTTTTGAAGAGCTGGAAGTGTTATACTGGTGCCGTGACCATTCGGATCTTCAGATCAGCTTGATGCTCATCGCCGTGGCTGCTGTTCTGCTCCCCTGCTGTTCACAAGTTGAATGTGTGTTGTTGTAACCAAGTGAGTTTAGACAAAAACCATACAAACAAAAAGGTGAGGGGTGTGATTGAAATAAGACAAGGGTGAAAGTGTCTGTGTTTTGATATACAACGTGTGGTTATACGTTCAAATTATTTAGACATTATTATTATAATTTTTTCTTTCCCTCGTTTTGCTGCTATTATACTGTTATTTTTCTTATTTTTATCTTTTTATTTTTTTCTCTCTCTCCCTAACGGGGTGCACATGCAGTTATCATCTTAAGTGTGTGACTTGACGATGGATAAATTTGTCACTCCAGTACTACCTAAGGGTAGAGGTGCCAGACTAGTTCGTGCAGTTGACGCCAGTAATGTCACACAGTTTGGTCCTGTGAGCAGTGACACTGGGCTAGGCCAAAGCCCGAGTTTTATTCCCATCGGTAGGGGTATGGGTGATATGCCCCAGGTTTCCACTCCAATTAGAGACAGTGATGCTGTACACAGTTTTACTGACATGGTTGAGCAAATAGGAGCCCAGATAGGTGAATCCATTGTTACTAAACTGTTGTCAGCTGGCGTTGTGAATCTGACTGGTGACTCTAAGACTCAAACTGAGCAATGTAACAGTACCGCTCGAGATGTACCGCATGTAACTGTCCATGTTAAGCCCAATAGGGAGCTTCAAGTTTTTAGGGGTGATGGCACAGACAGATGTTCGGTTCAGGACTGGATTGACATGGCAACAACCTATCTATGGAAGCAAGAGGTCCCCATTCATGGCCAGGCTGACGAAATTATTAGCCACTTAATGGGGAAGGCCAGAGATGTGGTCAGAGTGGCTCTTCGTAGTGACCCAGGTCTTGATGTCAAACAGAAACCTGATCTGATCTTTGGTGTCCTTGGCCATTATTTCAGTGATTCTTCGTCGTGCCTCCCTCTTGCTGACTTCTATGCAACACTCCCTACCAGAGGTGAAAACCCAGTAGATTATTGGATAAGACTGAACAAGGCTGCTGAACTAGCCATAGAGGGGCTACGCAGACAGGGGCAGACAGCGACCCCTTTAACCCATGAAGTAGCATGTATGTTCGTGAAACATCAGAATCAGAATCAGAATCAGAATACTTTATTGATCCCTGGGGGAAATTATTTGCCCTGACCCTGAGTTGTCTTATGTCTTCAAGTGCAAGCCTGTCCATGAGTGGACTGCTCGAGACATACAACAAAGGATTGATGATCATCAAAGGGAGGTGAGAGCTAATGGTAGAGCCAGCGGCGCTGCACAGTTGACGGGCTGTAATTCTACGATCACCGCCGTGCACTCGAACGCCTCACCTGCAGCTGCTGTGCCGGAGGGATGCTCCCAAAGCTTCTCGCCCCCATCCTCAGGTTTTCAGGGGTTAGTGGACTCGTTCCCCTCCACCGCTGCAACACGAGATCCCCTCGTCAGAAGTCTGAGTTTCTCCCCTTCGACCGCGGTGAGTCAAAATCTTCAACAGTCAGAGGAAAGGCTCATGGGTCAGATGGTGGATATGTTTCAGGCCATGATGGAGAGAATGCAGCACCACAACACTCAGACACCAAGGAGAGGGGTGTTTAATCAGTTCTCGCGAAATAGACGGAGGAGGGAGGATGCCTGCAAAGTCTGCAGTGATCCAAGACATACCACAGCATCACACTGCCTATCTGATAAACTGTGCTTTTCATGCTTTGCTCCTGGCCATGTTCGGTTGTCCTGCCCGGCTAGTCCGTCTACTCAGGTCCAGCCGGAGGGAAACTAGCCGACCTGTATTCGGTGGGAGGCAGTGCAGGTCTTACAGGAAACTCCCAAACTGTTGATACCTGTGATGCGGAGTCAGTGTATGAAGAGGCAAGACAAAAATGCAAAGATTCTGAAGTTATCTTTCAAAACGTTCACAAAGTCGGCAATAGTGACAGTCTTTTCTACACTCCGGTCACTCTCGGTGGGCTTTTGAAAATGGGTGGTATGCTGGACAGTGGATCCATGGCCTGCAGCATGAATGAAGCAACCGAGGTGACGCTGCTTGAGTCTGGACTGATATCTGATCAAGTTGTTATCAAAGTGGATGTGACTCTAGTTGGGTGTGGAGGACTACGTGTGAAGCCTAAGTATGCCTTCAATGTGGAGATGGAGGTGTATGGCTGCAGAATGATAGTTCCCGTCCTGGTGGTTCAAGGGCAGCTTGATGACCTGATACTGGGGACGAACGTCATAAAGCACATATTACACCAGTCTAAACGTTGTGAGCCCTACTGGAACACGGTCTCCAGTAATTGCTCTAAGACCAACCTTGAGACTGAAAACTTTCTGTCTATGCTTTCTGGTTTGACCCCATGGAAAGATTCGGACATCCCGGACAAAGTAGGCACGGTTAGGTGTAACTCAGCTGTGTCCCTTGAACCGGGTCGCGAATATCTGGTATGGGGAAAACTACCAAAGAACATCAATGTCTCCCCTGGCAGCACAGTGATGACAGAGCCCTCGTCATCCCGCTCAGCACCCAGAGGGATTTTGGTTGCTAGATTGGTTACTCCCTTGTGGGGTGACAGATGGGTCCCATTGAAACTGATCAATATGTCTGAGCAGCCTGTACATCTGCGACGTAATGCCAAACTAGCAGACGTGTACTCCTGTGTGGCGCTTGAGGACTTTGATGCTTCAGCGCTCCAGGAGACAACTCTGGCTAGCAGCCATCAGTCGGCCATGTCGCCACAAGTCACGCCCACCTCCATGACGGAGAAACTCAAACTTGTTGGGCTTGGTGATGTTGACATAGAGTCCTGCGAGACATCGGGACAGTGTAAAGAGAGGATGGCTGACCTGGTTTTGCAGTACGAGGATGTCTTTTCCCGCCATCATCTCGACTGTGGGGAAGCCAAAAACTTTGTGCATCGCATCCGCCTCTCAGATAACAGACCTTTCAGACTTCCCTACAGGCGTGTGCCCCCAAGCCAGTACCAGAAGCTGAGACAAGTGTTGACTGAGATGGAGGAGAGGGACATCATCAGGAAATCGACCAGTGAGTATGCATCACCATTGGTGCTCGTGTGGAAGAAGAATGGCGATCTACGCATTTGCAACGATTTCCGGTGGCTCAACAAGAGAACCCTGAAGAATGCCCATCCTCTTCCACATCAAGCAGATTGTCTGGCTGCTTTGGGGGGAAACAGCCTGTTCAGTACCATGGACTTGACATCTGGCTTCTACAACATGACGCTGCATGAAGATGACAGGAAATATTCTGCCTTCACCACGCCCATGGGTCTTTATGAGTATAATCGGCTGCCGCAGGGTCTGTGCAACAGCCCTGCGAGCTTCATGCGCATGATGACCAGCATCTTTGGTGACCAGAATTATTTGAACCTGTTGTGTTACTTGGACGATCTCCTGGTGTTTGGTCCAGACGAGGACACTGCCTTGCAGCGCCTGGAAATGGTGTTTGAGAGGCTGCGCGGGCATAACTTGAAGCTGGCTCCCAGAAAGTGCTTCTTCCTGAGGAAATCCGTGAAGTTGCTCGGTCACATCATCGATCAAAATGGGGTATCAACAGACCCATCCAAAGTCGAAGTTATCGCGAGCATGAGGAGCGTGGACCTCATGGACACTGATGGAGTGACCCCTTCCCAACGAAAGGTCAGATCATTTTTGGGGATGATTAATTACTACCAACACTTTGTCCCCATGTACTCTGCTGTTGCCAGATCTCTGTTTGAGCTCCTGAGAGGTGCTGTGAAGAAGGGCAAGGGAGCAACTAAGGTGAGGCGGCCATGCAGGAAGTTGAGTGCTTCGGATTGGACATCCAAAGAAGGGGAGGCTTTTGAGAAGCTCAAGAGCTTGATGTTAAATATAGTCGTTTTGGCTCACCCAGACTTCTCTAGCCCCTTCTTGCTTTCGACAAACGCATCACTGGATGGCATTGGAGCAGTGTTGGCTCAAATCCAGGACGGTGGAACTAAGCCCAGACCGATTGCTTTTGCCAGCAAATCCCTATCTCAGTCTCAAAGAAACTATCCAGCACACAGGTTGGAGTTTCTGGCGTTAAAGTGGCCGGTCTGCGACAAGTTCAGTCATTGGCTCAAAGGTCACAAGTTCACCGTCTGGACTGATAACAACCCTTGACCCACATTTTAACCAAGCCAAAGCTGGACTGTTGTGAACAACGTTGGGTGGCTAAACTTGCAAGCTATGACTTTGACATTAAATATGTCCCAGGCCGTCAGAACATTGTGGCAGATGCCCTGAGCCGATTGCCTTTTGTGAAGGATAATGTAAGTGACAGACTGCTGGCTGAGAGATATGCAGACTTCCTTGATGAGGCGAAAGATGTTTCACATGCATCAATCCAGAGGGCGTTTCGGTCGTCCACCGACACCCAAGGCATGCAGAGTCTGAATCCCCTGGTTCTGGCTGAAGATGCTGTCACAGCTGTTTTGCAGTCACATGTCGAGTGGGATGTCGGCCCAAGAGGGAGAGCAATAGAGGCTTTACATCACCTGCCACAGTTGGTGTCCCCCGGTCTGGAGGCCTTACCTGCCTATTCAGAGAGAGAACTTAGGGATGCACAGCTGCAGGATGCAGTGCTTTCCCGCGTCGTCTTCTACGTTGAGAGACACAGGAGACCCTCAAGGAGAGAGCGGGTAGGGGACCCAGTCCTTGTCAAGATACCTGAGCCACTGGGAGAAGCTGGTCCTCAACAACGGTGTGTTGTACAGAGTCTCCAGAGACCAGATATCAGGTAACAGACGACTGCAGTTCGTGGGACAAGATGAGACAAGATGGCGCCGAGTATGGCAGCCTCGTCGCGAGCTCCCCCAAGCAACAGCTTTCTTCTGTGTTTAATTTTACTTTTCCTTTATTTTTTCACGAGCAGCACTTGTCTCCTTGTGTACGACCGACAAACCTTACTGGACATAAAAGACGGTCTTTCTTATAACTTTCCGGAGTTCAAGTTTTGCAACACGGACGCTCCGTTTGCAGACCCCCCATTCACCTCACCTGAGACGCCTTTGTTCTCTGGCCCTGGAGGCCGCAAACGCCGACGCAGAGGGAGAAGATCTGGCGTTCTGGTTCGACTGAGACGGCGCACTTACAGACCACCGTTACCCAGTTTATTACTGGCTAATATGCAGTCTCTGGAGAATAAGCTGTGCGAGCTTCGGGCACGGATCTCATTCCAGCGAGAGATGCGGGACTGCTGCGTGATCTGCCTCACAGAAACCTGGCTATCGGACAAGGTACCGGACTCCGCAATACAACTACCGGGGTTCTCTGTGCACCGCGCGGACAGGTCACAGGATCTTACTGGGAAAAGCAGAGGCGGTGGTGTGTGTTTCATGAGCAACAACAGCTGGTGTGATTATGCGAACGTGCACCCGGTCAAATCCTTCTGCTCACCGGACCTGGAGTACCTGATGATTAAGTGCCGGCCATTCTGGCTACCGAGGGAATTTACAGCAGTGATTATTACGGCTGTTTACATTCCCCCACAAGCCGACACTGACCGTGCACTCAGGGAACTGTACAGCGCGATCAGCAGCGAGGAAACCGCACACCCAGAGGCAGCGTTTATCACAGCCGGAGACTTTAATAAGGGAAACCTGAAGAAAGTCTCACCAAAACTCCATCAACACATCCTTTTCAACACACGTGGAAACCGGCTACTCGACCACTGTTACACCTCTTTCCGGGATGCGTACAAAGCCCTCCCCCGCGCCCCATTCGGCCAATCAGATCACTGCTCCATCCTGCTCCTGCCCGCCTACAGGCAGAAGCTGAAACAGGAAGCTCCAACCCGGAGGGCGGTGCACTGTTGGACGGACCAATCGGAGTCTGCGCTGCGGGACTGTTTTGATCACGCGGACTGGGAAATGTTTCACGTGGCCGCCAGAGACATTGATGAATACACAGACTCAGTCTGTGGATTTATCAGGAAATGCGTGGAAGATGTCGTCCCATCCAGAACAGTCAAATCCTTCCCAAATCAAAAACCCTGGATTAACGGAGATGTTCGCGCGGCACTGGCGGCACGGAACACCGCCTTTGCCTCCGCGAACACATCGGACTACAAACACGCACATTACCAACTCCGGAAGACGATCAAAGCAGCCAAACGTGAGTACAGGGACAGGGTGGAGCAACAGTTTGACAACCCTCGGAGTATGTGGCAGGGACTAAACACGATCACAGACTTTAGAGGGAAAACCAGCACACCGCAGACCACGGCCTCTCTGTGTGAGGATCTAAACGTATTCTACGCTAGATTCAACGCAGCGAACACCATGAGACCGGACAGTGTGCGCACCGCGGATGACGTCAGTGCGCACACTGTGTCTGAGGAGGATGTGCGGAAGTGCTTCAGGAAGGTGAACGCACGCAAAGCTACTGGTCCGGACGGGATTCCCGGCCGCGTCCTCAGGTCATGCGCGGCTCAGCTGGCTGGAGTGTTCACGCACATCTTCAACCTTTCCCTCTCTCTGTCTGTAGTCCCAGCCTGCTTCAAAATGGCCACCATCGTCCCTGTACCCAAATCCTCCACCATCTCCTCATTGAACGACTGGCGACCTGTAGCCCTGACCCCCATCGTAAGCAAATGCTTCGAGAAGCTGGTCAGGGACTTCATCTGCTCTGCACTACCCGACTCACTGGACCCTCTACAGTTTGCATACCGCCACAACAGGCCATAGTCCTGACACTACACACTGCCCTGTCACACCTGGAGAAGAGAGACACGTATGTGAGGATGCTGTTTGTAGATTACAGCTCAGCATTCAATACCATCGTTCCCTCGAAGCTGGACAGGAAACTGCAGGATCTAGGACTGAGCAGCTCCCTCTGCAGCTGGATCCTTAGCTTCCTGTCTGACAGACGCCAGGTGGTCAGACTGGGCAGCATCACCTCATCCCCCATCACACTGAACACTGGTGCTCCACAGGGGTGTGTACTGAGCCCTCTCCTGTACTCACTCTACACCGACGACTGCACAGCCACTAACAGCTCCAACATCATTGTGAAGTTTGCGGACGACACTACAGTGGTGGGTCTTATCACCAACGGTGATGAGACAGCTTACAGGGAGGAGGTCAGCGCCCTGACCCACTGGTGTCAAAACAACCATCTCACCCTCAACGTCGCAAAGACAAAGGAGTTGATAGTGGACTTCCGGAGGTGCAGAGAAGTACACACCCCCATCACCATCAACGGCGCTGCTGTGGAGAGAGTGAGCAGCTTCCGGTTCCTTGGAGTACATCTGGCTGAGGATCTTATGTGGTCAGTACACACAAACAAAACAGTGAAGAAGGCGCAGCAGCGCCTCTTCTTTCTCAGGAGACTGAAAAGATTCGGCATGAGCCCCCGCATCCTCAGGACCTTCTATCACTGTGCCATTGAGAGCATCCTCACTGGATGCATCACCACCTGGTATGGCAACAGCACCGCCTACAACTGCAAAGCTCTCCAGCGAGTAGTGCGGTGCTCTGAACGGATAATTGGAGGTGAGCTTCCCTCCCTCCAAGACATCTACAGGAAGCGCTGCCTGAGGAAAGCGGGGAGGATCATCAAGGACTCCAGTCACCCCAGCCATAAACTGTTCAGACTGCTTCCATCAGGAAGGAGGTTCTGCAGCATCCGGTCCCGTACCAGCAGACTGAGAGACAGCTTTTTCCATCAGGCCATCAGACTGCTGAACACGTCATAGACACCTCAGCTTCACTACTGGAACTTCAACATTATGCACTCCACACTGTATATAAATGCCACTTGTTTTGCACATATTCAACTCTGTATATTTTATATATTTTATTATTATTATTATTATTATTATTATTTTTTTTTTTTTTTTTTTACTATTTAATTTGTAAAAATGTGTATACACACACACACACACACACACACACACACACACACACACACACACACACACACACGCGCGTAGGAAAATATTTAGTATACACATCCAGAAATGCATAAACTATTATATATTGTACATATATTTATTAGTTTCAGGTTGGCCATTCTTGTATTTTGCTCGTTTGTGTTGTTGTGTTTGCACATCTCTGTTGCTTGTGGGGCTCGCACACAAGAATTTCACTCGCATGTGCTGTGCCAGTGTGCCTGCACATGTGATGTGACAATAAAAGTGATTTGATTTGATTTGATTTGGTTCCTGACTCGTTGAAGGCTGAGGTCCTCCGAGGGATCCATGATGATGCCGGTCACCAGGGCCAGTTCAGGAGTTTAGACCTGGCTAGAAAGAGATTTTTCTGGTTGAACCTTGGGCGTGACGTGCGAGACCATGTACGGGGATGCCAGCGCTGTGTGGTCAGTAAGACTATCGAACCAGACGGCCGTGCTCCTTTGATCAGCGTATCCTCGTCCAGACCGTTGAAGTTGGTCTGCATCGACTTTTGGTCGGCTGAGGGCTCACACAACAAGTCCGTCGACGTCTTGGTCATCACAGACCACTTCAGTGGCTGGGCGCAGGCCTTCCCATTCAAGGACCAGTCGGCTAAACAGGTTGCAAGGCTTCTCTGGGACAGGTACTTCTGTGTATTCGGGTTTCCGGAAAGGATACACAGCGACCAGAGTGCTAATTTTGAGAGCCAATTGATAAGTGAGCTCCTCAGAGTCTCTGGTGTGAAGAAGACACACACGACACCTTACCACCCGATGGGGAACGGCAGTGTGGAGCGCTTCAACCGGACTCTGGGTGGAATGATTCGTGCCCTACCACCAGACTCGAAAGTGGACTGGCCACGTCGGCTACAGACTCTGACGTTCATGTACAACTGCACCGCACATGAGACAACTGGATTTGCACCCTTTTACCTGATGTTTGGTCGCACGCCCCGGTTGCCTGTTGACATTCTGTTCCGCTCTGTCCTGAGCGATCCTGCTGTTACCTGTTATGACAGGTATGTGGTTTCCCTCAGGGAAGATGTGAAGGAAGCAATGGTCATTGCACGCACCCGAGCTGCGCAGGAGAAGCGTCGTCACTCGCAACTCTATAACAGGAGAGTGAAGGGTTCCAGGATTGAGGTTGGTGACAGAGTCCTGGTTGCTAACAGGGAAGAGAGGGGAAAGAAGAAGGTTGCTGATCGGTGGGAGTCAACGGTCTACACCGTGATCGATGTGAACCATGATACTCACACTTTCAAGATCCGTGATTCTGTTTCCGGACGAGAGAGAGTGGTCCACCGGAATCTGCTGTTGGTGGCGAATTTCCTGCCCCTGGAGGATGCTGCTGGAACCTCGGATCACGTCTCCTCTACGTGGGATGTGAACACGGCGCCTGAAGATGATGATGGGGCTGCGTCTGGGGAGAGGGATTTGAATGCCCCTGCTGTGAGCTGTGTTGGTGCTCATGGTAACCGCTCACCCGATGCCATGGATGGGACAGCTGACCTGGAGGTTATCTCTGAACCTTTGGACCCTGGAGAGAGGACAGTTGCATGGGTGTCGCAGTTGACAGAGTCCAGCCGGTCTCAGGGAGATTTTACTGATGTTTCAAGCGTGGATTCAGTCTTGCCAGCTGCATCGGGCTTGTCTGTTGAAGTGGACTTTGACCAAACTGGTTCTAGCATGGCGTCCCAGGAGGTCGATATTGCTACGAGCTGTGGGGAGGGTGTACAAGGATGCTCTACTACACCTGACGCAGTGGTGGATGTAGTTGCTCCTGCCATTGCTGCTCAGTCCCCAATGGTTGACTATAGCCAAACCGGGAATGGTTCCCAGATCAGAACCAGACTTGGGCGACTTGTCAAACCTGTGAATAGACTGATCCAGACAATGTCAAATCAAGTCGTGGTTCGTGACAGGTTTGATGTGAAGTCAGTTTGTAAGTCCTTGATTTCGTCCTTCTCTGACTAAATGTTCTGTTTATATGCCTACCTAAGTGATGGGATTTGTACTTGCTGTCATGTGCTCTACATTTTTGTTTTTCTTTTTGTTTTTTTTTCCTTCTGTTGAGCCATGGTACACACCTTGTGAGGGGTTATTAGTAGGGTGTATTTCGGGAACCCTGCTGCCAGTTGCTGGGTTGGGAGTTTAGCGCTGCTCCTATCCCACTTCATCCTTAGGGATACGTTTAGTTGGTGTCTGTGATTTTTGACCTCTGTTTGGTTGGTGCGTACTAGTGTGGGTACCTAAGGCTCAAATTTGATAAAATTCAGTGGGGGTGAGTGTAACGGAGTTAAAAATACATCTGAAAAACATGCACTTACCTGTTCTTAATTATTATTTTAAGTGTGAATTTTATCATTTTTTTTAAATTGTATTTTATTTTGAAAACCCAGAAACCAGATCTCACTCTAGCGTTTAGAAGCTGCTAAGGCTTCCGCTCCTCACAGCAAGCGTTTGCACTGTGAGGGTAAGTTCTGTAATGAAAGGCTCTGGCATTTTTATGGTTTCTGGTGTGAATGTTGTTACATAAGTTGTACATGTCGATGTATATAGGTTCATATTGATGTTAGAAAGTTTCTGTGTAACCGAAACAAAGGCTGGTTGCTGTTAAACAGTGTTTCTGCCGTATTTATGCTCTTTGGCAGTAAGCTTTTGTCAGCCCCCTAGTGGTTGCTGCGCATAGCAGGAAATGTGTTTGGATTTACTGTTTTTCTGTGCTTTTTGTGATGTCAACACGTTCTCACTCCCAACTCGTCAAACGTGTGACGCATGGTCAGGCTCCCTCTGCTGCACTTATGGACGCGCAGGGTACCCCTCTCGCGTCGGGAATTGACGTGAAGGGTCCTCCGATTGAAGAGATTGCCGGGAAGTGCCTGTTGTCGGTATATTTAGACATTTTCCAAATCACATTGTAGTGACGTATACAGAACACAATAAATTATATAATGTAAACAACTACCTGAAAAACAGGTAGAACGATACTTTTGTATCGTTTATTGCATTTACGGAGGGAGTGATGTATGCTGGGTAATGGCACAGCTAGCGACTGGGTGACTTTATTCACCCGCTTCGGCTGTTATCAGTCCATACATTAGCGTTATTAGCACAAACCAGTCCCATAGATATGGGCCATCTCCTGCTAGATTGTTCAGAAGGTTGTTCTCATCCATCCAGATGGAGGATCACTAACAGGAGCGTGGGAAGACTCCAGAATCCACTCTGGCTGGAATCCGGTGGATATGCAGTGTGTACAGGTAAGACCATTTAAACGGACAGCATTTATAGAATGACTATTAAAAGTCAGCGAGTGTCAGCAATGTTAATGTGGTTATGTTAGTAATACACCGAGTGCTACTATAACAGCTTTAAGATGCATTTGTAGATATTATTACGTGTTTTACCGTCTTTATGGTGCTAGCTTAAAGTTACGGTGTAAACGTTAGCTTATATTGGAGGAAAGCTGTTACTGGTTAAACGATGTTAGCACAGAAATATTAGCTTCTGTCATGACTGATGAAGTTACCAGTTAATAAAGTTTTCAGTAAAGTGTTTAATCGCAGCCACAGATTGACAGCAAATATCTCGGTTAGCTTCAGTGCATCTATAATAAATATGTGCAAGTTTCAGTGCTTCGTTTAAACTGTATGATACTTGTACTGACCCAGGGTCAGTGTAAAATACAATCCTAGCTGTGTGAACAAAGCCTGGCTCCTTTAATCCTGCATGACAAACCTCAGGATGCAGGTTATTATTACTCTTTCCTGCTGGCACACCTGTCACACCTGAGAGTCAGCTAGAAACTTACAGTGACGTGGACATCATGCAAAGACTGCCAGACTCTGTAATACTGCAAATGATCAGTGACTCAGGTTAACACTAAACTTTAAACGGCACCTCTGTGTCTCTGTGTGCTGAACATCTAGGATTGAGTCAGGCTGCATTGACTGTGGGACTTTAATGTGTTAAAAGCAGGTTGAAGACGGCTCAGAAACATTTGAAGATTAAAATTTAGCATTATGGCTGCTGGTGGTTTGTAAAGCCTCTACTCAGCTGTATTTTTGTTACTAATTTATGTTTGTTGTTGTTTAACACAGATTTCAGAAGAGCAAATATGCTTAATAGTTTAACTAGATTTCATTTGTCAGTGTGGGACTGCTGAGTCACCTGAAGAACTCATTTCATTCATTCTCCACATGATGTTCATTTACAGAAATGTTTCACAGGAACTGATTCCTCCCAAAGGTTGAACTAGTGTGTTTCCATAGATTACCTCTGTATGAATGTACTTCTTAAATGAAGGCAAGTGTTTGTCCTGTTTTGTTCCTCAGGTACAGTACGTGATATCAAGGGCAGGCGGTCAACACTGGGGGAAGACAAGAAGCAGACGTACTTCCAAGAGGGAGCTGCAGTGAGGTCAGAGGTCAAAATCTGAAACAGCTCAGGTTTATATTTTAGAGGTTATAAAAAATCAAAATGTATTTATAAAGAAACCTTTAAATAATAGTCATAATTATGATTATTATAAGAAATATCAAACATTTAAGTGGATTTTCTGTTACACATATTGTGTTAGCCCTGCAATAAACTGGCAGCCTGTCTTTGTCCTGTATCAGCTGGGATAGGCTTCATCCTTCCGCAACCCTGAATTGGATACATTGTATTCCAATTATGTAATCTGATCATTTACAAACTCAAGGTATCTAATCAAAATGTAAGTAATAATTATAAAATGGGAAAGCAGAAATAAGTGTGACATGAATGTAAATGTGTGAGCTGACATAGAGGACAGCTACATGTAGTCTGAAAAACCTTTGTTGTCAAGTTTGCTGGTATATCAGCACGAGACATTCTTACATAGAAGAGACATTAAAGTCTCTGACTCAGTGAAGCATTATTGGTCCCGTCTGTTTGGATAAATATAGTAAGTTGATGTATGTCCATGTATTGACACATTTTCTTAAGTGCTTATCCAGCTCAGGATCACAGTGGAGCTGCAGCTGGATATGTTCACTAAATAAACCTTACAAAAGTCAACAATAAACCTGCATCCATGTACGTTGTTGTCCACAGGATGAGAAAATCAAACTGGAAGACTGTGGAACATGTTAATAAATGTTTGTGTGTTTATGCCTGTGTCTTTCACAGGAGGCGCTGGAAGGTTTCCCTAATAGTTCCTGGTGAATCAAAGCAGAACCATAAAGGTTGCTGGACTGCATGATGGCCTTACCCCTGAGCCGTCATCCTGTTAAAGGAGGAACCAGTTAGAAGCTGTTTTCAAAGTAGCTGAGCAGATTTCATCTCAAGTAAGCAATTAACTGTTTGTTCATCTGTTCTGCCACTTAAAGAGCATTTAAGGACGTCTTTCGAGTGTCCAGTTGAATTAATTCTACTGGCTCTCATGGTCATTTGTGATTATAGACATATTTTTCATGTTCATCCAGCTATTTAGTAAATTCTATCTATTTAGTAATATCCGTCAGCTATAAAATGTAATATAAATATAAAAATATCTAAATATCTCCTGTCCTTTATGTTTTAATGATGTAAGTCTGTTTACATTAGCATTCCTCACATATCAATGAGATGCTGTACAGTACAATCCTGCTGACACAGCAGAGGGATAACGACGGCTATTCAACGTCGTTACACGACACATTCGAGCTGCATGACGCAGACAAAGTGACTAAATCATCTTTTTTGTGGTTTATTGTCTTCAAAGCAGCAGACAAAGCCGATTGCAGAAGATGTCGGAGAAGAACTTCAGGCCGTGGACTGAAAAGGTATTTTTTTCTTGTTATCAAAAGACATTTGGAGTGACGGCTTCTACAACTGGTTGTGCTGAAGTAAAGCTTACAGTCTAAGAAGTCACAGTGTTGATATTCAGCACAAAGAGAAAAGCTCACTTGTTTGAATTAATTTACAATCATAGTTTTATAAATTCTGACTGTAAACAGCTTTTACAGCTTTGATATTGTTTGACACTCGATATCAGGTGATAGGGTTTAATTTAAAGGTTTCTGTGTCCCAATGAGCCATTCACACTGATCAGTGTCAGTTTAACTGTAACACATTCATTATTTAGATTCAACAAAGAAATAACTGAATGTAAAAAAATGGCAGCCCTCAGGCAGGTTTATAGAGATACATGCATGCATTATGAAATTTATGTATCCCAGATAATTGTTATACATCTAGTCATGGCAGACCCACCTCTTCCTCCCAAGTTAACTGAAACCCAAAAGAACTAGTGGGGCTATTTACACACTCACAACCAGTGTGGGGTAAAAAGAGCCACCAAAAAGCTGTCAGCCACAGATGTGCTAGAAGAGTTAGAAACTCTACTTATGGAGAAACTTTCTAAGTCTAACAGGGGACAGGTACTCCTGCCCAAATAACATGATATAACCCCACATACAGCCCAGCCATAAAGTGAACCAAGTCATTTAGTTAAAGACAGCATGGGACCAAATGCATGTAATAAGCCTGCACCAACCTGACATTTCTTCCTCCTGAATTAAATGAATGAATGGATGAAAGTTAAATGACTACAAACCTAAAGCCACTAGTTCCCACACTGGAGCTCCCTGACACTGTGTGTTAACCGTATTTAGCTTGTATCAACAGTTGTAACAGGCTAAGCCACCTGAGACACTGCATTGAATGATTGTTCCTGTCTTAATGGTTTCAGCTCAGATGTTCTGCTTTTTCCTTTCAGTAGATCAAAGCAGCTCGTGCTCCTTCTGCTTCCAATTTAGAAGAAGAAGAAGAAGAAGAAGGCGAAGGCTTCAGCGAAGTGGCGTTCATGGTCTCAGTGAACAGTCATGGTCACACACTGCATGTGGTTTTAAAAGCAACATGTCTGTTCACCACAACAATGGAGATGTGTAATATTAGTGCAGCTACGGTTTGTTCTTGAACATCAGTTCTGTTTTCTACTTTGATCACTTAGACCAAAAAAGTGTTGTTTTCAGATTCTTTCTTTTACATCTATAAAGCACCTGCTCATTTTTTATTACAATTAGTTTCACATGAATGTTAGTATTTCCTTTATGATCTTTTAATGCTTACACCACACTGTACATGTCTACATTAGAGACATTTCTGTTACCTGTGTCTGTTGACTCGGAGCTGTGAAATGTTCTTTTATTTGATACACAATATGAAGCTCATAATTTTCTTACAAATAAAACTCTAATGACAAACATGAACAGCTGTGCTTATTTCTGAGACATGAGTTTTTGAATGTGTTCATATTTAGACAGTGTGCATCTGTCTGCTGAAACTGTAATGGTGAACCTGAGGTGATGGTCAACAGAAGGCAAATATATACAGTGGGGCAAAAAAGTATTTAGTCAGCCACCGATTGTGCAAGTTCCCCCACCTAAAATGATGACAGAGGTCAGTAATTTGCACCAGAGGTACACTTCAACTGTGAGAGACAGAATGTGAAAAAAAAAATCCATGAATCCACATGGTAGGATTTGTAAAGAATTTATTCGTAAATCAGGGTGGAAAATAAGTATTTGGTCAATAACAAAAATACAACTCAATACTTTGTAACATAACCTTTGTTGGCAATAACAGAGGTCAAACGTTTACTATAGGTCTTTACCAGGTTTGCACACACAGTAGCTGGTATTTTGGCCCATTCCTCCATGCAGATCTTCTCGAGAGCAGTGATGTTTTGGGGCTGTCGCCGAGCAACACGGACTTTCAACTCCCGCCACAGATTTTCTATGGGGTTGAGGTCTAGAGACTGGCTAGGCCACTCCAGGACTTTCAAATGCTTCTCACGGAGCCACTCCTTTGTTGCCCGGGCGGTGTGTTTTGGATCATTGTCATGTTGGAAGACCCAGCCTCGTTTCATCTTCAAAGTTCTCACTGATGGAAGGAGGTTTTGGCTCAAAATCTCACGATACATGGCCCCATTCATTCTGTCCTTAACACGGATCAGTCGTCCTGTCCCCTTGGCAGAAAAACAGCCCCATAGCATGATGTTTCCACCCCCATGCTTCACAGTAGGTATGGTGTTCTTGGGATGCAACTCAGTATTCTTCTTCCTCCAAACACGACGAGTTGAGTTTATACCAAAAAGTTCTACTTTGGTTTCATCTGACCACATGACATTCTCCCAATCCTCTGCTGTATCATCCATGTGCTCTCTGGCAAACTTCAGACGGGCCTGCACATGCACTGGCTTCAGCAGCGGAACACGTCTGGCACTGCGGGATTTGATTCCCTGCCGTTGTAGTGTGTTACTGATGGTGACCTTTGTTACTTTGGTCCCAGCTCTCTGCAGGTCATTCACCAGGTCCCCCCGTGTGGTTCTGGGATCTTTGCTCACCGCTCTCATGATCATTTTGACCCCACGGGATGAGATCTTGCGTGGAGCCCCAGATCGAGGGAGATTATCAGTGGTCTTGTATGTCTTCCATTTTCTGATGATTGCTCCCACAGTTGATTTTTTCACACTAAGTTGCTTGCCTATTGTAGATTCACTCTTCCCAGTCTGGTGCAGGTCTACAATACTTTTCCTGGTGTCCTTCGAAAGCTCTTTGGTCTTGGCCATGGCGGAGTTTGGAGTCTGACTGTTTGAGGCTGTGGACAGGTGTCTTTTATACAGATGATGAGTTCAAACAGGTGCCATTCATACAGGTAACGAGTGGGGGACAGAAAAGCTTCTTACAGAAGACGTTACAGGTCTGTGAGAGCCAGAGATTTTCCTTGTTTGAGGTGACCAAATACTTATTTTCCACCCTGATTTACGAATAAATTCTTTACAAATCCTACCATGTGAATTCATGGATTTTTTTTTTTCACATTCTGTCTCTCACAGTTGAAGTGTACCTCTGGTGCAAATTACTGACCTCTGTCATCATTTTAAGTGGGGGAACTTGCACAATCGGTGGCTGACTAAATACTTTTTTGCCCCACTGTATCAATATAAAACAATATTGAAGTAATGTCTTTACCCTGTGCAGCGTGTGGACGCTGTGCACGCAATCACCTTATTCACTGTAGTAAACATGCCCCGCTACCTCACGTGACTGACTGTCTCCATGGTTACATCGTATATTATTAGCTATGTAAACGGCTTCCAAAGATACCGCCATAGCTCTCTGCAGCTGTAACACTTAAACACTTTGCAAATCATTTCATGTTTTTGATAGTTATGAAGACAGAATATGTTTCTAAGGTCATGCTAGGCGGTTGCTATGGTGGTTGCTGTGGACTTGGGTGGACCGCGTCCGATTCCTGTTATTAGCTGTCCGCCGCAGGAAGGCTGCGTTCCATTTACAAGTAGTGACAGTCTGCCGCAACTCGAACTCAAACCCCGCTTTGTTCTTTAATTATAGGCCTTTTATAGCCGTTCATGACACGCACACACACACATAAAGCACTTTGCCTCACCATGAGAATGCAAGTTTACCTAACCTAACTGTAACCCATGTGAAATACAGGGCTGCAAAATCCCTTTTTGTAATCTAAGGCTATAGCCTGTTATTGTCACAAGGGGGCGCTGTGATGCAGTCTTGTGTTCTGACGACCTTGCGTCTAGTGCGCAGGAAGTATTACCTCTCTCTTCCTGTGAGATCTTCCCTCTGATGGCGGTCAAGTACGTGTCGGAGCGCATGGAAAAAGTATCTTGGCCCCGAACTCTGACCACAAAGGGAATAACGTCTGTCAAGTTATTTGTGTCTGAAAATCCCGATTGGTTTTTTTGAACTACTAGAAGAATTCTGGAGAACCACTGACGGCGAGAACAGCCCAAATGAGATCCTGGATGATCGTGAAATGGTGTGGCCAGCCATGCGATCGGATTGTGGGATTTGCCTGAGAAACTGATTCAAGCAACCCTGGATTACAGATAAGCCCTATGCACTACTTTTCCTACCCGGATAATAGGGTTTGCACACTGACAATTCCCCTACAGTACACCTGTTTGGGTTTTCAACGACTTTAAAGGACAATTCAGACTGGACAATTCAAACTTCACAACAGGAACACTTTAATCTGTTTCATTCATTCCAAAGAGCTCTGATACTGTTCAGTATAAATCTTCCATTTAAATGTCTTTATTTTGTTTTGTTTTACATGTATTCACCTTTAAAATGCACTATTAGTGTGCAATTTGGGTTATTGTGTTGTATATGTGTATAAATGGTACTGAGGCAATAAAGGTCCCAGTTATTCACTTCCAAGCCAACTCCTTTTGTGAGTCTCCAAAACAAAACCTCCTCCTGAACCTAGAAAGATGTCTAGGGTCTCTATTTGAAGTGAGAGTGTACTGGTCCTGAGTAGAGGCGCTACATAACCTTAAAGTATCTGATATAGGATAGAAAAATGAAGCAACCAGAGATTTAATGATGAAGACTCTGGGTTCTGTAGTTCACGTTTTACAGTCCTGAATGACTCTTTGCATATGATTCATTGAAGAGGAGTTTAGAATGCACTTTACATTTAGACTGTTGCTGTTTCATTTTTTACATTGTTGCCGTGTTATGTCATGAATAAGGTTCACCTGCTGGGGGTTTGATGGATCAGCTGGACAATACAGTCAAAGACAGACTTCATTCATCATATGCAAGAATCCTAGTTGGATTTTTGTTGTCACTCATGTTTTTGAACCAAATATTGAAAACAATTCTGACAGACTGGATACCTGGTCAGGGTGTACGTTACCTTGTACTCAAGCATCCCAGAACAGAGCCCTGCCCCACCATGAGCCTGGGTGGATATGTGGTTATAATATAAAAGGACCGATACTGAATATGAATATTTCATGAAAATTGAATTATAATACAAATTAGTAATAAGGGTTTCTCTGCGCCCTTATCTACCCCATACTCAAAGAGCTGCGGGCAGAGAGGGTGACAGGCGAGGATGGCACTGAAGAGAAGATGCTGGGTTTCTGGAGTCTCCTGGTCCTGTCAGTATTAGTAGGATGCATCTGCTGTCTTCTCGTGGATGCTCACCTACCTTGACTCGTTCCAGCGTGGTATGGATTTCCCAACACTGCGGACAGTGGCCCACGTCAGAGACGTTTAATATTGATTACATATGTCTGAATTGCTAACCCTAACCCTAGCTCAACAGACCACAATGCCCTGGACTGTCAGTATTATTACATGCTGTGAACATAAGTAGCTTTGATCACAGTTTATGTTGTAAAAGAGAAGGAATATTGGAAAGAAAGATCAACATTGTGATATTATTTCTTCCACACTGACCAGAAACATGCTTGTCAGACTCTCACAGCAAAGGATCAGACTCACTGTGCATGACAGCTCGGGCCAATGATGTCTGTTAGATTGTCAGTTGTTTAGTGCTTCTGTACAGTTAGGGTCACCGTCTCTATTTCAGAATAATTAATATGCAGAAAACACTAAAAGTTGATTGTCTTCCAATATTTTAGCATAATTAAAAAACTTTGACTTTGTAAGTACATATTATTAGTTCTAATGCCAGTATAAGTCTTCATAACTCCTGCTTTGAAATACTGAACTTTAAAATTGACCTGATGAAAGATAATTCACAGTGGCACTCTGTCAGGATCATTCTGACTGTAAGATCACTGTATTAATCTGAATCCTTCTGAAATGTGCTGTGAATGAATGCTGATGCAACTCACTGTGGGAAAGCTGTTAATAAAAGGAATCTGTGACACATGCAACACATTCACAGAGGAAGAGGACACAAAGGGAGGACACGCAGAGGCTGTGTTAAAGTCAGAAATCCAAATCTTTATTAAAAAACAGGCGGCGGTTACAAACAGGCAGACAAGCAGTCCATCAAACAGTCTACAGGGTCAAACATACAGAGAATTCAAACAGCAGTAAAAAATAACTGGACACTGAAAAACATAAAGCAATGTGTGACGCAATAGAAGGAAGCAGCGCAGTATATTCACTGAATTATCATCAATTACAAAAGAGAAAAAGGACGATTTCTAAGGATCATTTTCTTAAATGCAGTTAGAGTGTGGCTGGTAAAGATGGAAACATACAGAATGTAAACTGTGTGAGTTTGGTGAACTTTGTTAGTAACAAATGAGGTAAAAAAAACAAAACAGACAAAACACAGAAAGAGGCTCTCAGTATTCATTAATAATTAGAAAGAAAAATTCTGGTCGTGGATTTTTACAGTCTTAGTTCCGCTCGCTGTCATCATTATAATCATCATGATCAATGGCGAGGTCCTGAGGTGGGTGGGGCTGTCTCTGGTGATGTCACCATGAAGGAACAGCATCTGGCACGTGTTGGTGAAACATCCCAGTACACTGGTGTAGTTTCCTCTCCAGCTGTTTGACATGTGACACTTGAACATTAAGGGGAAGAAGAAGAAACAGTGTTAGGTCAGGTGACCACTTGGTTTCTAAAGTAACTGACAGGAAGTAACCAGGCCGTTAGAAATGGATGGCATGTGTTTAGAGTTACTGTAGTTGGGTAACTCTACTTACCAAAAGCAGCAGCACACAGATGAAGGATCAGATGCTGAATGTTGCAGGAACATGCTCATGTGTGGTGGTTATTCAGTGCTGCTCCGGCAGGTTAGACAGTCCAAGACTGATATGCTGCCCATCTGAGAGTTTGAAAACACACATGCAAAGATTTATTTTGTATTACAGTCAAAGTTGGATGTTCATTTTTGTCCTTTAAAAATGTTTGTGTATTTGAAAGCACTAACATTTAAGGATGACTCTAATCGTCTCTCTCTAAGAGTGTCTCCTTTAAAGGGGAGACAAGTGTATCCACTGATCCACGTCACTTTACCTGGATGATGACTCCTCTCTCCCTCACTCAGAAACACTCCTAATATAACCAAGCAAATAAATAATATTGAAGATTTACTTACATCATTACAAAAACATCAAAAACATCTCCCTTTGATTCTATTTTTCCATTCCTGCTGAACATCAGGCAACAAATATCTCAATAAATCACAGTAAAATGTAAAGCACATGTTTTCTCTGCTTTGTCTAACCTCTGCAGAGCCTCTATCAAGAAAAACATAACTGTAAGCATAAAACAAATATACATTCATAACACGTCACTGGACAAACCTCGGTCAGTTGATTTCCTCTGTGCAGTGCAGACGAGCATCAGTCAGTGAGTGACTCTGCTGGTTCTTCTGAGGAAACACCACCGTCTCTCCACACCGTCACCATCTGTGAGCACAAACTGCTGCTCTGCCAGCATGTAGGAATCACATATCACCCACACAAGGGTGAAGAAACATCAGAGCTCAACTTTGGATACTTTAGATCTAAACAGATCAAAGCAACTCTTAGTTTCAACAATCAGTGAAAAGACAAACAATGATACCAAACTGATTCTGTATGAATACAATATGGTATTTTCAATACAGCTGTCAAATTAATTTATTAAAACTAATACAGATATATGTATATTTTTTTGATAAATTAGTTTGCTAAATTATAAGAATATATTTTTATTTTTTTTTCATTTAACAATTGCAACTGAAAGAAATTAAATATTGAACAAAAATATATTGTCACATTCTGAGCATGCTCAGCACGCTGACAGACTTGAAGTTGCTACAGATTTTAAGAAGTGATAATTATAGGGAAGAAACTTCTCTTTTTCATCCGTTTAATCAAACATTTGATGCCTCAGCTGTCTCAGTCTATAGCGTTCTGCAACTACAACTAACCTGAAGCTTGGATTTGGCTGCAGGTGCCCCTGTACATCCTTCTCAGCAGCACACATGTGGGTACCATTTAATCACACTTCTTCCTGAGCTTTGCTTCATCACAAGACCAAAGGTGGCATCCTGTGTCACAGTCTTATCATCATCCAGAAGAAACATTTGAAGAAACATCATGGAAAAGAAACATTTACGCGCCTCCTGGTTTTGTTTTCTGATCCTGCAAAAAGACTGAGGACAACAAAGCCCAGAGAACACGAGATACACAATATCCAACATGGAATTTTTGAAATAAAGTCTGCAACACAGAAAGAGCTGTGATCAAGCTATTTATTACTGCGCCAACACACATCAAACATCACAGTTCAGTCATGTCAGCGCTGCCACAGAAGTTGTGCTCCTCCTCCTTTATGCATTCCAAGGAAGAGGGAGGAAGTTACAAACTGATCCTACCACACTTCAACGGATCAATGGTTAAGCTGTTTTGTGCCCTTGGCCTTATCAGCACCTGTAAAGGGAGTTGTTTTCTCAAACTGCTGACGCTGAAGTAAGTTCATCTAGTTTTAGAAACTTTCACTGAACAGTCTATAACAGTGTCACAACTAAGCATATGCATAAGCACTTAAATACTTAAAATGAGAATAACAGAACATTTCTATTACAGAGGCTAGAGCCTGTCCCAGTAGTCACAGGTAGAGCACACCTGGACAGGTCACCAGTCTGTCAGAGGACTAACACAGAGACAGACATCAGAGTAACAAATCTATTTAAAATTAATGTAAGTTTGCTGCAGCTGTATGTATGAACATGTGTTTCTGTGCTCACAGTCCACCTCTCAGGAACCTGCAGTTCACTTTTAGTCTACTTTAAACAGACCTCACAAAAGGCTGATGTGGCTGGATCAGTAGTCTGATTTAAGTACGATACCTTTGGCCAGGGATTACTCTGGTGCATCGCTTCACTGCAGTCTTACGTATTTTCCCCACACCTGAATAAAAAATACTGATATATACAAATAACAGCTTCAGCTGATGCAGCCTGACTCAATCCTAGATGTTCAGCACACAGAGACACAGAGGTGCCGTTTAAAGTTTAGTGTTAACCTGAGTCACTGATCATTTGCAGTATTACAGAGTCTGGCAGTCTTTGCATGATGTCCACGTCACTGTAAGTTTCTAGCTGACTCTCAGGTGTGACAGGTGTGCCAGCAGGAAAGAGTAATAATAACCTGCATCCTGAGGTTTGTCATGCAGGATTAAAGGAGCCAGGCTTTGTTCACACAGCTAGGATTGTATTTTACACTGACCCTGGGTCAGTATAAGTATCATACAGTTTAAACGAAGCACTGAAACTTGCACATATTTATTATAGATGCACTGAAGCTAACCGAGATATTTGCTGTCAATCTGTGGCTGCGATTAAACACTTTACTGAAAACTTTATTAACTGGTAACTTCGTCAGTCATGACAGAAGCTAATATTTCTGTGCTAACATCGTTTAACCAGTAACAGCTTTCCTCCAATATAAGCTAACGTTTACACCGTAACTTTAAGCTAGCACCATAAAGACGGTAAAACACGTAATAATATCTACAAATGCATCTTAAAGCTGTTATAGTAGCACTCGGTGTATTACTAACATAACCACATTAACATTACTGACACTCGCTGACTTTTAATAGTCATTCTATAAATGCTGTCCGTTTAAATGGTCTTACCTGTACACACTGCATATCCACCGGATTCCAGCCAGAGTGGATTCTGGAGTCTTCCCACGCTCCTGTTAGTGATCCTCCATCTGGATGGATGAGAACAACCTTCTGAACAATCTAGCAGGAGATGGCCCATATCTATGGGACTGGTTTGTGCTAATAACGCTAATGTATGGACTGATAACAGCCGAAGCGGGTGAATAAAGTCACCCAGTCGCTAGCTGTGCCATTACCCAGCATACATCACTCCCTCCGTAAATGCAATAAACGATACAAAAGTATCGTTCTACCTGTTTTTCAGGTAGTTGTTTACATTATATAATTTATTGTGTTCTGTATACGTCACTACAATGTGATTTGGAAAATGTCTAAATATACCGACAACAGGCACTTCCCGGCAATCTCTTCAATCGGAGGACCCTTCACGTCAATTCCCGACGCGAGAGGGGTACCCTGCGCGTCCATAAGTGCAGCAGAGGGAGCCTGACCATGCGTCACACGTTTGACGAGTTGGGAGTGAGAACGTGTTGGTGATGTTGTTTTACATTGTAGGAGCTACAATTGCTGGTACCATCAGAAGACACCTGTTGAGTGTGTTTTATGTCTTCTGCAGGTACGTGAGCTTGTTAACAGTCATTTTGTCTGTAAAGCACAAGCAAGTGAAAATGTAATGCGCTATTGTTAATTTGTCCACTAGAGGGAAATGTTTAGTCGGTGATGCTTCTGTTATCCTGTTATTTTGTTTTACACGATTGTGAAATGTATTTTATTAGTCATAAGGTTTCTTTTTGTATACAAGTTCAGTGTGACAGACTGTAAAATGGGAGAAATTATTATTTTCCATCTTTTCCTTATTAAAAAGTTAATTGTAAGTCTGTCAACACAGCGCGCGTTTGCACTGTGAGGGAGCTACAATTGCTGGTACCATCAGAAGACACCTGTTGAGTGTGTTTTATGTCTTCTGCAGGAATAAATCGTGAAAAGCCAATCCTTCTGAGCGTCTGTGATTTTTGAAGAGCTGGAAGTGTTACACTGGCTCCTCTCATTCACCCAAACAAAGCTCTGAAAAATTAGGATACACATTACAGATAACTTCTTTATATTAGTCTTGCTGCTAATGCTGTAAAAGTTGAAACAATTAATTTGTTCTAAGGTAAGAAAATATATAACTCCTTGGTTAAGGACATTTAAACAATACAGAGAAAATGTATTGTGTTCAACTAGTGTTCTCCTCTAGACACATAGCTGTGATATAAAGGATTGGCATAACTCACATTAAGCTTCAATAGCATTTTGAACCCCACCTTGTTTTTTAGCAGCTAAAAGTGGCCATGAGCAGCACATGTCAGAAACCTCCGATGAAGTAGTGAGGCCACGTTAAGTAAGAAAACTCATCATTTTGAAAATGAAGTTGAAATTTGGAAATTCAAGTCTAAATATTATTTTAAGAATAAATTCAAAATAATATTTTCACAACAAACTCTAAATGTGGAGATTTTTTTTTTTGTCAAAATAGCCTTAATGTCAAACTTTTGACTTTAATCCCAAAATTAAGAAAATCATTTTTTTTTCATGATGTGGACTTAATACTCTGTTGTATAGAAACAGATATCTGCTAATTAGTATGAAGAGAGTAATGAAATACTAGAATGTTATCCACGAAAACTGAAACACAAGCAACATGTCTTGCTGTGTATTAGAGGTCATTCAGACCACATCAGAATTGCCATCAAACTGCCCCAAAAGGCACCAACAACATAAGCACCACTGAAACTTTCACCTCAGTGTACACTGTTTTTCTGTGTTGGTACATAATTGAGAGGCTCCACCTTGAGCATGTAGTAGGTTCTCATGCTATCTGCTAGTAGTTCCAGACTGCTAGTGTGCTAACTGTCCGTTGCATGTCCGCCCATATCAGCTGGAATCCATAAAATGTAGGACTGTAGTAGTAGTGCAGCCATGTCTCTGTTAGCAGCATTTTGCTACATTCCTGGTAATCCATCTGATGACAGGCAACCGCCGCTAGTAACAGGCTGCCGCTAGTAACAGGCGTAACAGGCTGCCGCTAGTAACAGGCTGGTGTTAGTAACAGGCTGGTGTTAGTAACAGGCTGTTGCTAGTAACAGGCTGTTGCTAGTAACAGGCTGCCGCTAGTAACAGGCTGTTGCTAGTAACAGGCTGCCGCTAGTAACAGGCTGTTGCTAGTAACAGGCTGTTGCTAGTAACAGGCTGCCGATAGGAACAGGCTGCCGCTAGTAACAAGCTACCGCTTGTGCGGCGCCGGATGTATAATTTGTCATGATTCAATTTTAAGAATGAGCCTGGGCAAGAGGTTCCAGGTCAAAAACCACCGCTGACCAAAAAGAACAGAAAAGCTTGTCTCACATTTGAATCAACATTTTGATGATCCTCAAGACTTTGGGAACAATATTCTGAGGACTAATGAGACACAAGTTGAAGTTTGAAAGTGGAAGGTTTGCATCCTGTTGAAGCTGGTGTGAAACTAGCAGAGTTTCATAAAAATGTGCATCATACTAACAGACAAACATGGAGGTGTTAGGGTGATGGTATGGAGCTGCTTTGCTGCTCCCAGGACCTGGACAACTGGTAATAACTGACAGAACCATGAATTCCACTCAGGCAGAATGGACAGCCATCAGCTTGTGCCCTGAAACTCAAATGCACTTGGATTATGCAGCAGGACAGTAAATTAAAAAACATAACAAGTCAAGCTCTGAATGGCTCAAAAACAAAGGTTTCAGAATGGCCTTGTGAAAGTCCAGACTGAAATCCAATGGAGATGCTTTGGCATGACCACAGAAAGGTCCTTCATTCTTTCATTAGAACCATTCAGCACACTTGTTTTAATTCTTGAATAAAAGAATGAGCTCTGTCACAGCAGAGTGAAAGACTGACTGCAGTCATCACAAACCTTTGCCCACAGTGCTGTCAAACGTGGCAGAACCAGTTAACAGGTTTAGGGGGCAATTTGGTGGACCTGTAGTTCCACTGATTTAATGTGTGATGTGATTACACATAGAATCATCCTCAGAGTAACCTTCATAACAGGAATACTCATTGATGTCTACATGACTACACTCAGTCAGTCTATGCTTTGTAGGATATACGTTATGACTTCCTCCAGGCAGGCTGCACCATGCAGGTTGACAGCATATCTGCTAGAGGCTCCTGGCTAGATGCTGTGTCCACAAATGAAATAACACAGAAATTCAGGTCCCTGATTAACACGCTTCATGTTGTTATCACCTTTTTAAAGATCCCTATAAGTCAGGAGAAGGAGCCCAATGAATGCTTGCTCCACTGTAGGTATATGTACAGGCATTCTGGACATTTCTGTGATGAGTAGGGCAGGGTTCACGTCTTTTGATTGCATGTGGTATGGCATCGTAATTTGATGTCTTGTAGAAAGGGTCAGTAACACATTTTTAAATTGTTAGTGTGTCTCACAACTTAAAAAATCTGTCTTTCACCTCAAAATGCATTTTCCATACTCCAACCAACGGCCCATATTTTTCTATTAGTGCAGATTAGTGCTCCAAAAATCATATTAGGATCACCATCACTAGAGCCTTCATCATTGTTGAGTTCTGGGACATCAGAGTGGTCAGCAGTCTGACTATGATGACTTTCCAAGACTTAAAATTAGTTACAGAACAAGATTAATGTCTCCTGCCTTTGTGCTTTAGAAATGTATTGTATATATTAGTGCCAAAGTCACATCCATTAAAAACACAAAATGCATCTTTGTGTCTCTTCAAGTGATTTCCTATATGCTGCTAATAGTCCTTCTGAGTCGGGCAAAAAGCAGTGCAAGCCAAACACTTAAACGCAGCGATCACTTCAGGCCTCTCTTCAGCTGCATGGTATCTGGACAAATGTGTGCAAGGGCTCCTTGTGTTTTCAGGACAACTGCCATACAGACATGTCTGGTGCTGTCCACGACCAAATGTTGTGTGTTGTAATCTGCAATGACATAGTAGCAAAAAACGTTTTGCATATGTTACACTGCCATCTTATTCACCAGATCCTTCAAATGTAAGAGCATGGGTGTCTGTACACATTTAATGTTGAGATTATAGAAAAGAAGAAAAAATCCAAATAATAAGCAATTCTTTCTACTTGTTACTTTTACAAAAACAAATAAGTTAGATTAAGTGGGCTCAACTTGGTAATTTTCTGCTGATTCAATTTCAAAACTACTAGTTTAACCCTTTCAAGCCGGTCGGAGCGCTCTGTAGCACTGCAACCACGTAAGCTAGCGCAATAATTTTTTTTGCACATGAAACCGGAGGAGTTGTACTTACATCTTATGCCATCAGCTTGTCCTAGGTCACGGTTTCCTTCCACATATAGCTTTGCAAAAACTGCATAAAAAGCACTTGCAGGAACAAAAACATAATATTCCAGAAACAGCTTTGCCGATCCGATCAGCTGTTTGTAACACTTCCTACATCCATCAGCACGAACTATCGCATGTCCGGCATGACCTGCCCGAAACCGGAAGTGACGTCATTTTGCGGAAATGTAGTTTTTTTTTACCATCAGGGCCTCATGAGCCTATACTGGTGTTTTTAAAAGTTATGTTTGACTTTATGACTTTCTGTGTTGTTTCTGGGATGCTTAGGACTCATATTGCACTGCTGGAAATAGTTTATTTTGATGCACATGCAGTTTTTTTTGCAAATTTGCATTATAATATTTATTTTTGTTTTCCTGCAGTATATAAAAATTGGTGTATTTCAAAAATAAAACTATGAAGACACTAAAAATAAATTTCCTGTGGTGTGAAAATGCTTTCAAACAACTTGATTTTATTACCAATTGCAAAAGAGAATAATGCAGCTGGGCTACAGGAGAGGCATTTGTTAGTTGGGCTGGTGGATGTGTGCTTGTAACTCTCAATACATGACAATTATCCCACACAAATGCATGTATGATCCCTGTGAATTGGATGGCATTGCCCACAGGGACACAATTAATCCTCAGCATTTCCATTCATCAGATGTAGGTGGAGGCTGTTCTCAGGGGATCGCGGCCCATCACTTCTAATGATATTTGAAAGGCTGTCGACCTGTTTCCCGACAAAATAAAACCCTCTCGTTTGCTCTTTCTCCCTCCATTAATGGCTTCTTATAAGGCCACGGGCCGGCGTGGAATGCCTCCCAAACATATTCAATTTCATCATAATTAAGAATAGATTATCTATCCAGCTAAACACAATTTATCATAATCATCATTGCAACCTTTTAGGGGTTTGTATAATCTGATGCAGGGACCCATAACTCCTTACGACACCACAATAATTTGTTTAGAGCCACATTTATTTGGTTTACCATCCTTTAATCAATAGCAGTAAATCTAAAGTCCATTTTGTTGCACATTTCTCCAGGGTGGGAAAAAAAGACGATTGCTGGGAAGAACCACCTTAGTCCAGGACCAGGAGGCACATCTCTCCTGAGTCTGAACGGGATCATATTAGTCTGTTAATTCTAAGCAGTGCACAATATCTACGGGGCATTGAGGGATTAAGATACACAGAGCAGTGATGGTTAGTCATAGCTGCTGATAATGAACTGATTCATTAAGATAAGAAGGAATGAAAGCTAGAAGGCAGCTGTTCCACAGCACTTGTACAACTTGTTCCCCATCGCAGTTATCACATAGACACAGTCACAGAAACAGCGATCTCATGGCGAACTGGCTTACTTGATGCTGACGGGCTATCTTGAAGCTGCTTAACACTCAGTGGATGGACGTGTGGAAGAGGGGTGTTTGCTGACCCACAGAGCTGAGGACACGTTACTGGATTACAAATTTGTAAAGTGGCTGTTTGTGATGGTAAAATGATCTTTTAGCTTAAATTTGCCAATAGTAATCAAACTCACAGCTTACTTACTGTGACTCTGGAGGGTTGTACCTGAGAGTACCGGAGGTGACAAAAATACAGTCATTGTCTACTTAAGTAGAAGTACAGATATAAGAACTTATTGATTGAACTGATTAAATTTCATCACTCAAAAAAGAAAAAGTACAGTACAGGTACAGAGAGTAAAATGTATCTCCTTTCTACATTTCTACCACCTATTTCTATGCAAAATTAACTAAACCAACAGAACACTAGCAGGAAAAAAAAAGAAAATAAAAGGAAAATACAAAATACTTCTATGTGCTGCTGCCTACGATGCAACATGTGACTAGTAGCAGAATTAAGTAGGGAAACAGTAAAGTGGGATTCAGCACATGGCGGGACTCTAATATCAGGCGCAGCTGGTCAGCACGAGGAAAAGATGTTTTCTTAATGTACAAGCTGTGATCAGCTGATCTGGGCTACTGCTGAGGTTTACTGATCTTTGTGGACGAGATGCAAGCAGATGTCTCGTGAGTTGTCCCAGCTATATTTGTATCCTCCACACTGACAGTAATACATGAAAGGCAGTAAACTGTTGGTATAGAGACTGGATGCAGTGAATGAGTCATAATGAGCATCATGAGCTTAAATATTAATTCATCTCTGCTACACAAAACTCTGACCATGAGCACCACAGACACTGTTCACCAGTCACACACTGGTCTTTACTTTAAATCATTACAGTACAGCAGAGGGTTTTCATGGAACCAATAGATAATACGGATAATCTACATGAGTTCATTTCACAATATGAAAAAACCTCCACAATGTCACAAGCACAGACCCAAAATCGGATTTAAAAACAAGAGCACTTTAGTTTAAGCTTTAAATATATTCTCTTCCTCCTCTCCTGCCCTGTCTTTCTTTTCTTTCACCATCTGTGAGTAAACTTGTCTCTCTTTCTTTTCATTCCTGACAGCAGATGGACCTTTAGTGTTTGTGTGTTTGCTGATGTTTGTTAAGCTGATAGAAATGCTGCATTTGAAATTACCTGCCAATTAAAAAATATTACTCGCTTTATGCACCGTCCTCTTCAATATCGCTAGCTGAATGCTACATCAGCTTTAATCTAACCGCTGACCCTGGTACTTGGTTTTGCTTCTTTAGTCTTTTTTATGCAAAATCCCCTGGTGATAATTACACAAACAGGATAGCCTTTCATGTGTTACTGTTTAGGGTAAAACCGGTTAAAGCCCCACAGTGGTGTCAAATAAATACTCCCTTAAAATCCTGTAAACCAAAGTAACAGGTCTGTTTTGAAAATTTAAGTAGTAGAAAGTATAGAGTTTTGATTTTACTTTTTACTTTTGCTGCCTACACTTTTGAACAAATAAAAAGAACAAATACCTGAAAATTCTATTTAAGCAGAGAACCAAAGCATTTGTGCTTTGTTGCTTCTCATCTCTGCAGTGAACCAGCTGCTAATGGATGAGACACATCTGGAATGGCCAACCAAAGGATTGGAGAAGTGCACTCATATGGTAACAAAGAGATGGAAGATAGTCAGAACTGACTGTACCAAAAGGCAACATTACAGACACTGAGGATAGCTACAAGTACCTTGGAATCCCTCAATCAAATGGGAATTATGAATAATCCACTAGGAAAGTTGCAACCATAAAATACTCTCAGAGAGTACAGCAAGTCCTGACTAGTCCTGATGGGAATATCAGGAAAAAGGAAAACGAGACACTTGATAAGTATCAAGGTCTAAGAGAGGAGATCCAGAAGATCTCCAGGGGGTGAAGACAATGATAAGAGCAGAAGTCCTCGCAGGCAGGACACCTGACCTTATAGGAGAAAGTGGAGAATTTTTTTATTTTCTTAAATAAGGAAATTGTTGTCCAAAATTTTGGCAATCGAGAAACAACAAACTGTTCTGACATGCATCAGTCTCACGTTCCTTTGCTCTAAGTATAGGGTTAGGATTAGCACATATGATGAGTTACATCTCGGAGGTTTAGGAAGTAGTATCCCCCGTATCTCCACATTTTTTCAGTAATTTTTTCCATCTTCTAATATTTGAAGTGAAAATGGAAACTACATACTGGAGCCTTTGAAGCATGTGCTTCAGCCAGGATTGTGAAGGTAATGATTGGCATGGTCGTGGGTGATGGATCCATGAGGGATGAATAAACTGATTGGTCGACTGAGCTATTGGACTTAAGTGTTTGTCTTCTAAAGACTAATAATACTTAATCAATATGCACAGTAAGTTGTGGTGCAGAAGGTGTTTGAGGAGACACTGATAACTCCAGGGACAAATGTGGGTGAAAGCCTTTGTAGAGGCCTTCTTTTTCAGGATCCTTCACTTCCCGTCTCCATACAGTGTTTAGACTGGTGTTGTCAGTATTTGCCCATCCCATCCTGTGGCTGGGCTCTGCAAGATCCACAGCCATCTAATTGCCTGTCACATGAAAAGCTTTGTCTTATGTCACTATGGATCAACTGGAGATCAATACTGTCAACAGACAGAGTGAGGTTTGTGTGTGTGTGTATATGTGTGTGTGTGTGTGTGTGTATGTGTGTGTGTGTGTGTGTGTGTGTGTGTGTGTGTGTGTGTGTGTGTGTGCGTGCTGGAGAGGGAAGACAGATGAGCCTGAATACCTGTGAGGAAAGAGAAGCCTTGAAGGATGCAGCAGCATTACTGTCATCTTGTCATGTTGTTGCTTTGCACAGGAGAGAGGGCTTACGCACACATGTGGATATGCACTGAATTTTTCAACACACAACACATTATAGCATTTGCAGCTGTGACACACTGTCTCACCACATTGTCACGTGCAGGGTTAAAGAGTGGGTGGACCCTAGCTGGAAAACCTCATTAAGTTTTAATTCCTTTCTGTATCCTATTTCTATAATAGGGAATTGATTTTTACTTAGTGCGCTGGACCAGAAATAATTCTGTTTGAAATCATTTTATTCTCTTCTTTGTCTTTGTGTGTGTGTGTGTGTGTGTGTGTGTGTGTGTGTGTGTGTGTGTGTGTGTGTGTGTGTGTGTGTGTGTCTTCCTGCTTTCGGCAAAGATGCTGACATTTTTCCTTAATCCATTTGGAGCATGTGTGTGTGTGTGTCATTCTTTCTGAGCACACGCTGTTTAGCTGTTTTAATGGATGCAGACTTGCTAATGTGTCCGTGGAGTACATCCTTTTAATATCTTCACAATTACAAGATATCAGGTGTTTCTTTGAAGAAGACAGCGTGCTATTATCAAATGATAACAGTCTGTAATTTGCTTCCCTTGATAATATCATGGTAACTTCCTCCTTTATTCAAACAGCAATTCATAATTACTCCTTAAGATGAATGCCTTTAGATGGTGTTGTCAGATAACATGGGATAATGACGCCAGCTTATTGATTGTCAGGGGTTGAAATTTGATCTCCACACATGATCCATGTTCTTCGCTGTCACAATTACATTAAATGGTAGACATTGTGTTTCAATTAGCAGTTTTAGATCTGCACAGATAAAAATTAAATCGTGGGTTCCTTCAGAGTCAATCCACATGCTCCTCCTTTGTCCTGTCATAAAGAATCACATTATAACCAACTATTCTCATGCAGATGACACAGTTGGACTTCACACTTGATGATGTGCAGCTGGGTCTTAGCTAATAGGTGCATGGACGACAGTAGCTGATTGACGTCTCAAAACTTTGTAGAACTTAACAGACACAAGACAGAAAAACTTGTTGGTCCAAAAAGACAGAGACAAAATATGTGCTCATATTCATCATCCATTTCTCTGAAACACAGTGAGCCAGTCAGGAACCTTGGCAGGTTTTGATCATCACGCCCAACCCAGTATCACAGCAAAGCGTGACGTACACATGCATGCAGAAGATGCAGTATTCTGCTGTAACAGCAGGGGGAGATATTGTATGAAATAAACATGAAAATAATCTCGAGAATGTGTTTAAGGAGACATTAATAACACATTTATATATAAATACATATTGGCCACCTAGCTTAATTGCCCCTGGGATGTCGTTCACACCTTCCTTGGTCACTAGCACTTGCTGGTACTCCGACATCTGCACGTACTGAAACTTCTAACTGGGTGTCCATCGAACGTGAAATAGACAAGGTGGACCGGTGCGTCAATCTTATGCTTTGCCATGATATCGGTTTCTCACATCAATAAGGTTTCTATCACTTAAAAACAGGTAAGGAAAGGTTAGAAAACTGCTGTCTCCAACTGACTCTGAGAAACTGGACATGCATTTATAGGCAGAGATGGGCAGTAACGCGTTACTAATCAGATTACTTTGTTCAAGTAACGAGTAAAGTAAGGGATTACTATTGCAAAAACGGTAATTAGATTACCGTTACTTTCCCGTAGGAACGCTGCGTTACTGCGTTACTAAAACCGTGATTTTTTTGCGAGAATGTCTCATGACAGTGACGTAAGCGAGTGCGACGTTCATGACAACAGCTGTGTGCAGATCAACAATGGATCATATATCGATTGTGGGAGAGAGTATGAGCGTGCAGCGTTTAAAGCGTGGAAGTACTGACCTTACTTTGAGTTTGATTCCATAAAAAGTGACAAAAACATTAGTGTCCGCTGTGCGTGGGAAGAAAACTTCTTTTTACAGCGAAAAAACCCCTAAACTTCCAACAAGCACCGAGTAGCTACGACGTAATGGGAAACTCACAGAGAAACTCGCGGATTCTTCCACTGACCGCGGCACACCTGCACCAGGGTAAACCTCCGCCTACCCCACTCCTGCTTTACAGGTGAAAATAGAGCAACAGGGCCGCTGAGTCTTTGACTTTATTTATTTTCTGCTGTGTTTTACTCGCATCTATTTGAAAGAGTGAGTGTAAACACACAAATATTTTATTTTATGTGCTGGAATGTGCAGAAAATAGGTTTAAATGTTAAACTAATTTCTTCCAGTCAGAGAATGTTGCATATAATTAAATTTTTGCTTGATGCATAAAGTTAAAAGATTAAAACCAATAAAACAAGTTAAAAAAAGAGACTTTTCCATTTGATTACATTTTGTATGATGGATCATGCAGAAAAAGTAGAATTGGGCTGAAAGATCTATCACTTTATCACCTCTTCAGGTTGTAAATCGTGTTTTTAAAAAGTAACTAAGTAACTAAGTAATTAATTACTTTTGAAAACAAGTAATCAGTAAAGTAACGGATTACTTTTTTGGGGAAGTAATCAGTAATTAGTTACTGATTACTTTTTTCAAGTAACTTGACCAACGCTGTTTATAGGTAGGTTAGTTTATTACATACAGTGTGTGAATGTGTGGGTGACTGATTGTGTAAAGTGCTTTGGGGTCCTTGGGGACTAGAAACGCTCTATACAAATACAGGCCATTTACCATTACAACAGCTTATCCAAAATGCAGCAGCAAGATAGGTACCGTATTTCCCGGACTACAAAGCGCACCTGAATATTAGCCGCACAAGCTAAAATCAGGGGAAAATCCTGTTTTGTACATACATTAGCCGCACCTGACTAAAAGCCGCAGGTGTTTCAATGTTGACTCATCATATGTAAGAGAATATGCACAAAGGGAATTGTCAGGAAAGAGATGGCTGTTTGGAGACACACCCCTTTTATTAATATTTTGAAAAACAAGTTATGGGTACATATTTGCACATGTAGTACATAACAGTAACCTACAGCACACCAGAACAATAGATTCAGCCTACCTTTTAGGCTCAGGTGCAGTGACACAGCTTTAACAAGAAGAAAAGTCAGTCATTCACCATCTTTCTCTTCTTCCTGCGCACTAAAACCACCAAAGTCCTCTCCTCCAGTGTCGGATACGAACAGGCTCAGGATGGCTTCGTCATCCACTCTCCGCTTCTCTCCTTCGTTGTCACTTTCAAAACCAAAGAAATCCTCGTTGTCAGAGTCGAACACCCTCAGAAGGGCCGTGGCGGTGTCCTCCTCTCCATCATGCAGCAGTCCAGCCCTTAGAAATCCGTTGGTGATCGTGGATGTTTTCACACTTTTCCACGCTGTCAGAATCCACCGGTGGAGTTGGGCATAACTTGCTTTTCGCAAGTTTATCGCCGCTCATCATCCACGCCTCCCGCTGAACGCGTAGCGCTACTTTGAAGTTTGTTTTTCGCGCTACTTCGTACGGCACTACGTTGCCTGGCGGACGGACACGTGACCAACATACCACTCTTGAACCCCGATCCTTCCGCCAGGCAACGTAGTGCCGTACAACAGCAGAACAAACAAAACAAATCCTCTTACGATATGACAACAATCATGGACAATCCATAGAAAAGCCGCACCCGACTAAAAGCCGCAGGGTTCAAAGCTGGTGCAAAAAGTAGCGGCTTATAGCCCGACAATTACGGTACATGGAAATTTGGCCACATTACACCAGTATTGAAGGGACTTCATTGGCAATCCACAATCCAGTCAGACCTTTCAGCTCATCAGGTTCACATTAAGAAATGTGGTTTTGTTTAATTTTGTTTTGTCTTGTTCTCATTTGCTGTTTTCACTGCTTTGTGACTTTTAAAAAAAGTTTTCTGTTATGTGTTAAGCACATTTTTATATACATAAGTACTATTTAAATAAAGTTGTCATTGTCACTGATCAACCACAAGATTAAAATTATTTGTGTAGGTCCTTCTTGTGCAATACAGACCCTGTCATGTTTGGTGATATCTGGCTCCTCCACCCAAAATGTTTTAATTTATGAACCATTTTCATATTTATCCAGTAGATAAATCTATGGTGTTCAACTGTGACACCCTCTCAGTGCATTTATGTTTTGGCTAAAAAAGGCATTTTTAACTGGTTTCTCAGTTCAGGTACAGAGGATTCATACATTTACTTATGATCCATATATTATGTATGTTTGAAGCAAAAAGGTTGGATTATTGTGTATTATTGTATGTTACACATTGAGACTTTAAGTATTAATCGAATTTTTCGAAGACATGGCGTCCAGAGACTGCGCGCCCAGACATCCCAGATGAGCCGTCACCAGTTTTAGTTTAACGTTGCCAGGTTAACAGTCATGTTGTTGGGGTACTACCCAGACTGGAAACATCACTGGCTCAAGCTGAGACTGCTGTGGCCTGATCATACATGCAGAGCCAGTACTGCTACACTGCATTATTGGTTTCATATATCAACACAAATCATTATATTAAAGAAGTATTTAAGTTATAATGGGAATTATAATATTTGGGATGAAAGCTGCGAACTGAATATAATGTAATGTATGTATATGTATGTGTGTGTGTGTACGTATGTACACACATCACTGTGTAGGAACAGAGCTGTACCAAAGACACTGAACTGTTAGCGGTTAGCGTCCAGCCATATCACCTGCCCAGGGATTTTTCACATTATTGTGCTGACTGTGAACATCCCACCCTCGGCCACGGCAGCCTGTGAGTACATCCACTCCACGGTCTCTCAGCTACAGATGGCACATCCACAGTCCCTCATCATTATCTCTGGGGACTTCAATCATGCCTCACTATCTGCCAGTCTCCCTAACCTCTCCCAGTATGTTGACTGCCATACAAGGCAACCCTGGACCTATTGTTTGCCAACACAAAGCAGGCTTACAGTGCATCACCCCTCCCCCCGCTTGGCCACTCAGACCACAACTTGGTCTTTCTCCACCCCACGTACACCCCATGGTGAAGAGGGGGTGACCCCAGAACTTAAGGCCCTGCTGAACAAGAAGAAAAAGGCTTTCAGGTCTGGAGACCAGGAGAAACTGAAGAGAGTGCAAAAGGATCTTCAATATAAGATCCGAGGTGGCAAGGAGCGCTTCGAGAAGAAGATGGAAACCAACTCCAACAGAATAATGTCCGAGACGTCTGGAGGAACATGAAAGACATCTCTGGACACTTCGAGGACAATAGAGGAGCCACAGTGTCTGCTGACCGGGGATGGGACAGCGACTTGAATCTGTTTTTCAACAGATTTGACAACGTTCCACTTATCACCTCTCCCACGCCCCAGGTTCCACCAGCCCCCCTGCATATCTTCAACCTGACTTCCTGTGTCAGTTCACCTACTGGTCAGGAATCAGGGTGGATGTCATCTACCTGGTACACCGATCCCTCCCTCACCGAGAGCAAGCAGCGAGCACTGTGATGATCATGTTTTTGACTTGTGCTTTCAACACAATCAATAATCAAAACTATGACCAACAGTAAAACTAAGACAAGTACTAAACAGAAAATGTCAAACCCTTAAACAGAATCTAAATCGACAGATTGTGAACTAAGAACTCAAAATGGCCCAGACCACTCACCCTGACATTTACTAGCCCAGACGGTGTGAAAGGTGCTTTCCTTGCTCTGTCTCCACAATGTAGTTCTAGCCCACTGATAATAAAGGGCTATTATGTTCTGTAAGTGACACAGTTTGATAAGACTTACCGTATGTGTATTAGAGTGGCACGGCTTACGGGTATGTCAAAGAAGATCACTGACGCAGTCAATCTTGATGGAGTTAAAGAGGCTTCCAGTTCCGCAGACGTTTACTCTGAGGGTATGAAAGCCTGCACCGACTGCAGCGCCTGTCTAGCGGCCTCCAACGGTCTCAGTTAGAAAGATGACTAATGGGCTCCAACCCTTCAACGTCATATTATCATCGATTGCGTTCATTTTGTGCTGTTGTATCAAATTCAATGTGATAATGATCCCTTGCTCTTAGTAAAAATCACATTTAATATTAAAATTGTCTTGGTTATTGTTATATATCATAACATCTTTTCCTTTTCAATAGTACAGTTTTAGCTTTCTTCAGCTCTGCTTTCTACACCTCACAAGCTTCTTGTCCAGTCTTAAACAAAACCAGCCACTCGTATCGTGACTGAACTCTTCCTAGGTGTCTGTATCCTCCTCTTTCTGGCTTCACCCTGCCCTCATCTGCTCCCTCAGCCTCCTCACGGCGTTCCAATTTTACCAGCCTGACTTTCTGAGTTCTACCTTCGGTGCAGAGAACCTTTCTCTGGGGATCCCAAAGCAATAATGCAGCGTCAGAGGCAAAGGCAATAATCAAATCTAATACGCTTGCTGATCTGACTTCCGTAACCCCGCTTATGCTTTAATTTATTAGACATGGGAGAGAGGAGGGATTGAGGAATTCAATGTGTGTCTGGCCCCTGAGATGCTTCCTGAAGATATATTGTTTATTGCTTTGGGTTTGTAACCTCCCACATGGCCCCAAATAAATAAAAAAGTGGCTTTCTGGGAGTATGTATTAGAGAGTACATAAGTTTCCACTGCACATTTCTCCAGTATTTAAATATTAAGAAAAAGAGGTAAGGAGATGGGTGTGAGATTGTCATGATGGATGCAGACGGAAGGACAGAATAAAAACCTCGAACATTTTCCTCATCCGAACAGAAAAGCTCATGGCAGAATTATTTATGAATGAATGCAATGGCAACCAAAATGTAGCGCCTCTACTCGGGACCAGTACAACTTCACTTCAAATAGAGACCCTAGACATCTAACTAGGTTTGGAAGGAGGCTTTGTTTTGGAGACTCACAAAAGGAGTGAATAACTGGGACCTTTATTGCCTCAGTACCATTCATAAACATACACCACACAATAAACCAAATTGCACACTAATATTGTATTTTGAAGGTGAATAGGTGTAAAACAGAATAAAATAATGATGGTGGCTCAAGAGTTGGCAGTTTGTCTTGTAATCGGAAGGTTGCCGGTTCGAGCCCCGGCTTGGACAGTCTTGGCCGTTGTGTCCTTGGGCAAGACACTTCACCCGTTGCCTACTGGTGGTGGTCAGAGGGCCCAGTGGCGCCAGTGTCTGGCGGCCTCGCATCTGTCAGTGCGCCCCAGGGTGGCTGTGGCTACAATGTAGCTTCATCACCAGTGTGTGAATGTGTGTGTGAATGGGTGGATGACTGAATGTGGTGTAAAGCGCTTTGGGGTCCATAGGTACTAAGTAAAGCACTATACAAATACAGGCCACTTACCAATAAAATAAAGACACTTAAATGAAAGACTTATACTGAATTGTATCAGAGCTCTTTTGAATGAATGAAACAGTCCCGTTGTGAAGATTTGAATTGTCCTTTAACCCTTTAAGACCTACCATAGAACCAAGGCTGCCAGAGCTTACCTTTATATTTTCACATGCTGTGCAGCCATTTTTGGGAGCATTTCGAGTTGCTATACATCAATACAACTGTTATTGCCCATATTTTAATAATATGTATGCATTAAGTCCATGGTAATTACATAAATTGCAAAAAAGTGCAATAAACATCAAAAAATGTTTGTTTTTTTTTTACATATATTTCTACTTAGAGAAATTTAACAGGTCTATTCCTCAAAACGTTAAATACAAATACAAAAACGTTGCAAAAAATAGTTTACAACAACAGGAAATTTATTTTGAGTGTCTTCATAGTTTTATATTTGAGATTTTTATATACCGCAGGAAAAATGAAAAATGAAAAACAGGTAATGGCGGACATGCGATAGTTTGCGCTGATGTCTGTTTCAATGTGGGAAGTCTTACGAACAGCTGATCGGATCGGCAAAGCGTGTTTCTGGAATATTATGTTTTTGTTCCTGCAAGTGTTTTTTATGCAGTTTTTGCAAAGCTATATGTGGAAGGAAACTGTGACCTAGGACAAGCTGATGGCATAAGATGTAAGTACAACTCCTCCAGTTTCATATGCAAAAAAAATTATTGCGCTAGCTTACGTGGTTCAAGTTCTACAGGGATTTAAAAATAGTTACGCAAAACGACTTTAAAGGGTTAAAGTTGTTGAAACCCAAACAAGTGTACTGCACGGGAATTGTCAGTGCGCAGACCCTATTATCTGGGTAGGAAAAGTAGTGCATAGTGTAACCACTGACTCATTTTAAATAGTTTAGGACAGCCAAACTACGGACCAGTTGCTAGGTTCGGCAGGGCTACAATAGAAAGCGAGGCAAATGCAGAATGAAATGGCTGGAGACAGGAATTTGAGCAGCAACAGTTATTATTTTGCACAAAAATGAAATAAACAAAGACACAAATTCCACATTGACAGTAGTAATGATAATAATAACAATAACAAGAATAAGAATAAGCCGGCAAAACAAAAATAGTCGTTTGAGCTCAATATTCAATTGTCTTTTTGTCTTTGGTCATTTGTCAAGTCAAAAACTCTTAATCTAGTTCTTTTTCTCTTTCGTTTGTGGTTTGTGTGTTACCACTTGGGAGTCTCCGTCGAGGAAGAAGAGTAAGTTCCTCTGCAAAGTTCAGTCTGGGCTCAGGCTCGCCATCTCCATCCGGAGAGAATCCATCGGAATCCAAAATCTTAGTTCCTTCCACACGAACAAGGAAAAAAACCAAAATGTTAGAAAATTCCACACGAGCTATCCGTGGCCTGTCTCATCTACTTCCACGTGCGAAAAGATCTAGCTCATGTGAAATGATGGTTCGGTGTGGTATTTCGGAAGACGGGGCTAAAACCACCTTCAACCAATGAAAAAGGCATTTACCCCTTGTGATCCGGCAACAGAAAAATAAAGTTTGCTAGAGGATCACACTTCCTTTTTTCCAAAATAAATGTTTCTTTTCAAAATAAAATAATGAAAATACATTTATACAAATAAAGCGAAAACAAGAAAAAATAATAAAGGCAGTTTTCTCTACCGGGTTACAATAGGGCTTATCTGAAATCCAAGGTTGGCTTGAATCAGTTTCTCAGGCAAATCCCACAATCCGATCGCATGGCTGGCCACACCATTTCACAATCATCCAGGATCTCATTCGGGCTGGGCTCGCCGTCAGTGGTTCTCCGGAATCCTTTCTATCAGTTCAACAAACCAATCTACACAAACAGTGCAGAACAATGAATTTCTTTTCCATCTTGCGTTCTTAACATGAGCTCATTAACTTCTTTTCCAAATGCATTAATAACAAATGACACTCTTTTTAGCTTTACCAAGTTACAAGAGTTACAGTAACTTGTTCGTACCAGTATCAACTGTTTTATCACAATTATATCACAACAAAGAACATCAGCAGCTTAAACAGTAACGTAAACAGTCATCGTTTGCAATGAAGGTGACATTCATCCTTAAGGCTTACAAGCAAATGTAACTTAACTCACACTGCAAATACTATTAAACTTGAAATATGCTCATTGCTATTAAGACCTAACCATTCTAATATAAACAGAGCTAGTGCATCTATCTGAATACCTCCCGATTGGGATATGGCTTCAGTGGGGTGGGATGGTAACAGCAATTAGCAGCTAGCATCGGACCTAGCATCGGCAGTAAAACATCTGTATCTCAAAACATTCAACACTTATAACACACTGTAAAGAAGAACAAGATAAGCAAAACAACACACCAGATTCTCATAGCTCCCGATTGTTTTTTTTCCAAAGTTTCTGAGCTGAATCGGCTAGTGAAATACATTATACAACTTAACAGGTAGCTAACAAAAGGCATGTGACTCATTTTCCAACACAAATAACTTGACAGATGTTATTCCCTTTCCGTTTTGAGTTCGGGGCGCCCCCTTGTGACAATAACAGGCTATAGTCTTAGATAACAAAAAGGGATTTTATACCCTGCATTTCGCATGGGTTACAAAAAGAAAACATGATGTTCCTCGGCCATACTCTCTAACTTGTATCCAAGTAAGGCCGGACATTAATGGGTTGGTTGCAGCTTCTCCTTAAGAGCTCTTTCACTCACTCATGTCACAGCTGTCTGCATAAATAATATGTTGATTATTATATTTGCTCTGTATATCAGAATGGAAGGAAAGAAGATTTAGATTAATCTCTGCATCAGCTTGTGATTAAATATTTATTAAATGTTCAGTCTATAGTTTACTGTAGTTTCTCCCTTTGCCTTATCTGACCTGTAAGTAATACAAAAAGGTTAGCAACAGTACTTAAATGCGTGTGTCAAATACTTTTCACTAGGTTTGAAATACCTCTCTGCAAAAAAGACAGCGTGCCTTCCGAACTATATAACAGATATTCATCCTCATACCAGCGATTCCTAAAGTGTGGTTTGCAGCCTTGTGCTGAGCTGTGAGAGCTAACTCACAACATATAATAGGTTACTGTGACAAAGTCGTGAACAAGTGTTCATTATTTTATATTTTGGTTCCAAAGTGATGTTCCTGTAATTTTTGTATAAAGTTGGCCTTCAGTGTTACCGGTCAGACCTCGGGGAAATCTGGACCGGCAGCAAGCGGCACACAGGCCGAGAGCACTGCGTAGCCAATTATTCAAAACTGGATTAACAGAGAGGATACTGACGTTAGTGTCCTGCTCAGGCCGGAGCCCATTCACTGCCATTCTTTCTCTCAACATTTACACAATACAAATGACACTAAACCATAAAATAACAGGTTTCATAAACAAAAATAAAGTAACAAAAAGCATTCTTTCAAAAACAAAAAGGGCAAACTCCAGCTTGACCTTTAGAAGAAGCGTCCATCGGTGGATGTGGCCACCACCTCTGGCTGGCGCTGTGAAGGGCCTACAGCATCATAGGTGGGACTACCTGTTCTGTGCTGTCAGGGAATGCGCTTTCTCTCATGGGGAGGTGGACCACATTGGGGACCATGCTCCCAGCTCCAGCTGCTGGGAGTGCTCCAGCTGGTCTGGACCTTTTGTGAGAAGCAGGAGGCAGCAAAGGCAAGGCAAGACTAAAGGGAATTTGATGAGGAGTCACTGCAAATTCTCTGAGAAAGTCAGCCAAATGATCCACGTAGGTCAGGTAAGCCAACACAATCCAGTTAAACTGGGACTGAATGTATTGTTTCTTGTCAGAGGTAAAGGAGGCCAATGAGCCCAAAAACCCTATAAAGGAACTCCTCAAAAACAGTAACTGGGCAGGAGCAAAGATCCAAATAGTTGGAATTTTCAGGGAAACATAGAACAAGGGAACACAGAACCATGAGGGATGAACACAACAATGAAGAGAAGGAGACAGACAATATACACTCACAGAATAAAGCAGGTGGCAGAATTCAAATATTCAGATCAAATATCATAAATATTTCAGTAGAAATTTTAAAATGGCAGAATACACAGGGACAGGTCATAGTCATGTGCATGATGACAGATTTGACTTTAGCAGGTTGCAGTGCAATACGTCTCTGTCAAACTTGGGGTCAGCAAACTGTGAGGAGGGCTGGCTGGTGTCCAGAGAGGCAGCGGCAGTTCTTGAAACACAGATGGGATTTATGATAAATCAGGTTTTTAACCACATTCATTTGCATCCAATATATACGACGTCCTTTGACAGCAGATCACACTTAAAATACAGAAACACTAATTGTCTGCTCACCCATCAGTGTGGACAGAGGTTGAGAAGAATGAGTCCTGGGAGGATAAACACTTTATTTCCTCTGCTATAAGGCATGGTTTCATTATTTGGACTTGAAAATGCTAGTATGCAGCCACTGAAATACATGCATTTGAGTTTTTCAGCCAATGTTGGCTCAACTGATATCAGAGATGCAGTCTAGTTAAATTAAAGATTAAATATCAAAGAAAGCTGTGTCAAAAATAAAGGACAGCTGGGCTAGGCTCCAGCCCCAACACGACCCTGACAAGGATAACTGGAAGAGAATAGATGAAAGAATGCCACAGGTGTGTTCGGCTGTTGTATCAATCAATCAATCAAAATTTATTTATATAGCACATTTTTAAGACCGAAGTACACCAAAGTGCTTTCCATTAAAATCGCAGTACAAATAAAATCACAATAAAATATAAATTACAAATATATAAAATATAAGATAATTACATAATCTAAATACAGAGCCAGATGTAAATTACCCTAATTCGCCTTAAATGCCAGATCAAACAAATACGTTTTTAAACGTGATTTAAAAGACTGAATGGAATCTGATGCGCGAATATGAAGAGGGAGAGTATTCCATAGCCTGGGTGCAGCAACAGCAAAGGCACGGTCTCCTCTGGTCTTCAGCCGAGACCTAGGTTGCACCAAGAGCAGTTGGCCCGATGATCTTAGTGCTCTCTGAGGGCTGTACAGACAGAGGAGATCAGCTAAGTAGTCAGGTGCCATATTGTTTAAAATTTTATAAGTAAACAATAGAATTTTAAAATCAATTCGATATTTGATAGGAAGCCAATGTAAATTTTTCAGAACAGGAGTGATAGAGTCAAACTTTCTAGTGCCGGTCAAGAGACGTGCTGCGGCATTCTGGACCAGCTGCAGACGCTGCAGAAGAGAAGATTGTAGACCCAAGTAGAGTGAGTTACAATAGTCCAGTCTTGACGTAATGAAGAGTCAAACAGAGGATGTGGTGAGGATAAAGCATCCCCAGTCAGGTGAAGGTAGATTTGAATATCATCAGCGTAACAGT